>NC_041384.1:224847583-224860802 GCF_002162155.2 Triticum dicoccoides
TTCATAGCTTAGGATTCCCAATTTATGCCGACACGAGGGGGGTGGGGGCAAGCAATACCGTGCGCTTTGTGAGAGAGGTGCCACATCGAAGTTGCATTTGGTATTTGAAAATCAAACCACCCTTTTGATACATAAATTTGGTCCACATGCAAGTGTGTTCATGTTCTGACCCTCTCCCGCATCATTTTTCGGCAAATTTATGAACATTAGACAAGTCGGATGACGCAACAGACACGGTTCACTTAAACTAACTGTGTGCCACGCCGGTGCCCCTGTCACGCACACATCCGCACAGTACATTGGGCTCCACGAGGCTCCCCCTCTCAAAAATATCTGTCCGCCTCGATGGTTTTTCTGTTTCATAACACACGGTTGTTATCTCCAGACCATGTGTGATGTTTCTTGTTCCCAATCGCGCCTGCATCCCTAGAAAATATCTGCCCACCCCGAGGGTTTTTCTATTTCATAACACACTGTTGCTATCTCCGGACCGTGTGTGATGCACTATCATCAAAATTTTCAATAGCCCAGCATTTCACTCCTGCGTTTGACTCTCGCGTAGTAAAATTTTCATTACCCACGTCATTTCCTCAAACACCCCGCCCCCTCCACACACACACACACACCAAAACCTCCACAGGTATGCGCGCGCACACACACACACACCCTCCCTCACTCGAAACCCTAGCAAGGTCCCTGCCGCCGCCGCAAGGCCTCCATTGTCAACATCTGCCGGTTTGCCCGTGCAGCTTACCCACCGATCTCCATAACCAGGCCACCCTGAGTTTCTTAGATGACACCTACCAAACGCCCCCTTTCCCATAGATCCCCATCCCCATCCCCCCACTCCAGAGCGTCGCAGCCTAAGCCCGGCTATGCTTCCCATGGAGCTCGAGGAGCGACTGGCCCAAAAGAGGTGTATAGCGGTCTCTTCGCCTGACGTCGCCGAGGAAGCTGACGACCATTACTGGCAGCAAGCACTCAGGCGGCAGGCTAGAGTATGCGAGCATGTATCTGCCGCCGGCTACATCATCGAGGTCATCGATGGTGACGACCTGAGGCGGGCTATGCCACAGGTTAAGTGGCCCACCCCAACCCCTCGGGTTCAACCGCCGATGATCTCCTCTGGCTCGCTGTCAACAATTTTCCATTCTACATTGCCATCGAGCCCCTTTTGTCATTTCTGAAGGACATGTTCTGCGACGCTGGCTTGGGATCCACAGCTTCCAAGTCAGACCTCATCGACGGCGACCACTAGGAGGGCACCCTCTCCGGCTCTTCCAAGGGGAAAGAGCCCATCTGCTCTTCCAAGGGGAAAGCGCCCGTCTGCGACATCAAGGAGGGTACCCTACAGCCGTGCTCTTCCAAGGGGAAGGAGCCCAACTGCGACAACATGGAGCGCATCCAGGGTTCGTGCTCTTCCCACAGGAACGAGCCCATCTGTGACAAGTGAGGAAACCCATGATTTGTTTTGTCGTGCCTCTTCACAGGGGGAAACCCATGATTTGTTTTGTCGAGACCCTTTTGTAGTGTAGTGAGAATATGTCTAGCTTTAATTGCTATATCTGGTTGTTTGTAGTATGCCTTGTTTATTTCAGTTGCTCACAATGTGATGCTCTATATGTGCAATTATTTACTGTGCAGTACATTTCATCAATCCAGTTTTAAACATATCGATAGGAATGTATATATTTGCTTGCTGTTAAGCCTGTTATAGCTAGCATATGCCTCTTTTAAAGTTTTTTGATTGTTCGGTTGTTTGTAGTTAGCATATGTCCAGTTTCGAATGATATCTTTGGTTGTTCGTAGTATGCCTTGTTTATTCCATTTATTCACAACGTGATGTTCTATATGTGCAAGTATGAACTGTTGTGCTTAACATGCTTCTCGATGTACCTACACAGGACAATTTTGGGAACGACTGCTGTTTTCCATCGAGGCTAGTTTCATCCCATGGCTTATATCTGCTCACTATTCAGGATATCGGTAGCTAGTACCAGATAGGCCGGCGGCTGATAAGGGACTAATCGGTGAATCGGACTTTTAACTGAATATATCTGCAACCCATTCATCGTTAGGTTAACTAGGGCCATATGTAATATAACTGAGGCTACATAGCAACATGCACTGTACTTAATGTCTAAATATGCAATCCTAGGCTACATAGCAACAAGGAACAATGTTACATTAATGTTCTAATGATGTCTAGATATACGTAGAAGAGCAGCAGCAGCAACAACAACACATCCCTGTTTGGATACTCAACTTAGCTAGAGGTTAGAGTTAGTTTCTAGCTCATTACTAACCCTAAATTAACTCCAACCAAAGAGTTGTTTGGATGGTAGGGTTAGATTGACAATAAATGCACTAGGAGAACTAGCTCCAGTTAGCACCTCTTGGGTTGGATAGTTTTTTTGGGTGGGTTATAGGTGCAACTAGCTCAAACTAGCCCTCATGTTTAGATATACTTTAGGGCTATTTGAGCCCGAACTAGCTCAAACTAACTGTAACCCCTGGATACAGCAGCAGTTAATCAACCGATAATTTGTAAGAATGCACTAAACTCCTTCCGGCCCATAATATAAGATGTTAATTCATCTAATATGTGAGTATATTGGATGTTAAAAGATACTCCCTCCGTTCCTAAATATTTGTCTTTTTGGAGATTTCAAATGGACTACCACATACGGATGTATATAGACATATTACAAAAGTGTGTTCTACTACATCATTGTGCAATTGCTGTTTAGCTTCTAATATTAACTTCATGCTTTCAGGTACATATGTCGTTGGTAAAGATCCGCGCTTCGACCCTTTTTGCGTATGGGGCAATGAGATATCGATGAACCAGCATCAAGTGAGGAAGCTGATAAAGATTGTTAGTAAAATGGGTCCAAAGATGGCAATTAAACTATTTGTTTACACTTTATCCAAGACAACAACGAACTACAGGATGGTAAGTAAGAACTCTGCAGCCTTCTTTTTACTGCCCATAATGAGTTGTGTCAGATGACAATGTCTGAATCTTTTTCCTTTGCAGTGGTTGCCGAAGCAGTTTACTCATGATTACCTCTCAAACTACATGATTGGTGGGAATGCAAAGGTTAAAGTATTTCTACCAGAACACGATGATTATCTAGATGTTTTCATGAAGATCGTGAAGGATGGGCGGTCAGCCATCACAAGGGGTTGGACTAGAGTCGTGCGTGCCTTCTACATGGAGGAGGGCACAATATGGGCATTCCGCTTCACCTTGTTCAGCAACCTGAATATATTTCAGCTCTTTCTTTACCATCTTTAATAGTACAAGTATACAACTATGGTTCATCATTCTTCATTTAGTTATTATGTAATTCTTGAACATATGTACCTATGAGTCGAATAATGCATTGGTTGTTTGAACCTGATGGATATGAATAAAGCTGTAGTATACATTCAAATTGAAATTCAAATCCGGTACAATATAAAATAGAAGCAATTAAATTATGGTGAAATTATGCTCTCCAGGTTGTTACGACACACATGGTTGGTAAAACACAAACATTTGCGATATACACCATAATCCGAGATGGTTCACAAAGAGGAAACGTGTGCAAGCATGCACACAGTTACTGTTTCCAAAGCATGTGTGATGTTAGATGATATCAGAAATGGTGCGGGCAAACTAAATGTTTGTGTTAATTACCTTATCGTATACGACTCGCAACCATGAACTGTTTCTGATGAAGTATGCATCGTAAACGTTGCACCACAGAATAGCGTGTGCGATAGTTGTCGTGTACAACGATGTTACGACGGTCCGACGTTTCTTAATCCTGTCCGACACTCATATGACAATTAGCTAATCTTCTTAACAGTGAACCATTTGTTATGGGCCGCGCATCATACACGTTCTATAATTGTGAGCCATTTGTGATGGGCCGCGCATCGTAAACATAGCACCACAGAATACCAACTGTGATGGCAATGCGAGCAGAAACGAGTAGGAGTACTGTAGGGTCCCTATCCCTGACGGTTTCTGGGTCATGTGGGAAGGACCCCCCCTATCGCCCACACTCACTTGGCGAGGGTTCGAAATGCCGTCGCGGAAAGGGGTTAAAAACCATTTGTTTAGCACTGACGCGCACCAGTGAATAACCATTTTATTATTGCCTCTAGGGCATATTTCATTTGCTATCTTATTGTGTGAGCATGTTGGTTGCATAATTTCTCCATTCGAGGACATCCATTTGTTGTTTTTGATTGTCTTGGTTTTTATTGGCCAAATGGATGGACAAGAATGCCTAAGAACCTTCTCTAGCTATCTATGCTTTTCTCATCTCAAACTCTATTCATGCTACATCAAAAAAATTGAACAAGTCTTTTTCGGACCCTCCAGGTGAGGAGCACTCGGAGTCATCGATCTGTCAAGGGCTGCCTTCCAAAACCTTATTGTGTATTTTGGTCAAACCAACTCACTCCTATTCGGTCCCGCCGAAATCACCAGACCAATCTAGGTTTTCATCTTGGTGATACCGATTAGAATGACGTAGTCCCATTGAGTTGCACTAACTGCACGCAGTTTTGCATCTCGGTGCCACCGAAGCATTCCATTCGGTGCCACCGACTGGGTATATATCCTACAAACTTGTACGGTTGAAAATTTCTTGAAACCACTCATGCTCGCGCCCCAGTGCTGCCGCCCCCTTGGTCTCCGGATCATCATCATCTCTGCCTATGCATCTCTGCCATAGGTCTTCGTCGGTATCAACGGAAATCTTCACCGCCGTTGTCACTGTAGTCAATCATCACCAAGTTAGGGTACGGTTTGACCACTTTGTGATATTCCACTTTGCGATTGAATGTGCAAAGTTAATGCCTAGCTTCTTGCCATGAATGCGAACCTTCTATCCACACAAAAACTTCTTTAGATTAGATTCGATGAAAAATTTAGGGTTAGGTTTTCGCCGAGCTCATCTCGGACCGACCGAATGAAGTTTTTGGTCCCACCGATTGGCCCTGGCTGTTGCACTAAGTACAACTTGGTGCCACCGAAGTGTACTGATCGATGAGACCGAAAGCAAAACCTTAGTGAAACCCTAGCATCTCAAAGTCACCGAACAGTGACTCGGTCTGACCGATATTGTGTCTTTAGACTATGTTAGTGCCTCGGTGTCGCCGAGATTTTCATATCGGTAGCTCCGAAATGCTTTCCGTAGAAAACTAAAACTAAAGTTTTGATTCAACCTTTTTTGCAAAACAAGCTACCTTTTGTGATGCTCATCCACTCTGCCCATACCTATCTATTCACAGGGTATGTCTGCAAGATGTTTGAAACAAGTGACAACTAGAACAGGTCGGAGGAAGAGGTTAATCTCAGTGAGGGTGCAAGCCCAAGTGGAAGCTATGACGAGGGCAGCAGAAGTACTCCAAGCAATCTTCCCAAAGCTACCACTAGACAAAGGAAGAAGAGAACCTCAGACAGTGAGGATGAAAGATTTTGTGGTTGAAGAAGAGGTCACCTCAAAGAAGAAAGTGTTGAATAAACAGTATGCCAGTGCTGCTACTACAAAGCCATGTCTCCAAAAGAAAGCCCCTGCCAAGAGAGTTCCAATGTCTAAAGTCAGAAAATCTACTCAAGAAATAATGAAACTAGCACTTGAACTGTCTGATGATGATGAGGCTGCTAGAGGAAACAAGAAGAGAAGAGCTAGAATAACAACTACAAAAGTACTTGGCAAGCCTTCCATGAGGGAAGAGGAAGATGAACTAGCTACACCCCCTGCCAAGTATCAGAAGTTAATGGAAGATGCCATGAAATCTGCAGGTGCACCCTCCAAGCCCAAGCCCAAAGCTGCAACTCCTGCACCTAAGGCTACTGCTCCCAAGAGATCCACAAGAAACATCCCAACTACTGAAAAGAACAAGGCCCCAGTGTCAAAGGTTCAAGAGGATGAAGAGCCGCAAGTGCTCAGAAAACTGAAGCTAAAGATTCTAGATCATGATGATGAACATCCAGTGGCTGAAAACATGAAGCTGAGGAAGGACAGTGGACTAAGAGCGTGGATGAAAATTGATCCCTATGCTACAAGGAGAAGAACGACTGTTGACTATCATTTCCATACCAAAGAACAACAACATTTCTATGAGACAGTGCTGCTTGACAAGAAGCCCATGATAAGCAACATGAAATCGGTGTATTGGAAGTATATAGATGCTAATGAAGACTACTTCCCCCATGTTCATGAGTGCTTCAGGTTGACATGTGTTGATGCTTTCATTGGATGAAAGCTCACCAAATGGAATGATGAGATGGTGATGCAGTTTTATTCCATTGCACACTTCTATCCAGATGGAAAGATTGTGTGGATGACTAAGGGCACTAGATACCAGTCATCAATCTCTGAGTGGGCTGCTCTTATCAATGCCCCAAAGGAACATGAGAATGATATTGATGTATATGGAAAGCCCGAGATGGATCCCAACACAATGGCACACATGTACAAGACCATTCCTGATGAGTCATTAGAAACACACAAGTCTGGATCCATTTACTTTCTGATTGCTAGTTTGGCCACTACAAACTATATGTTGAGGCATACCTTGTTACCTAATTAAGTTTGGAGATGAGAGGATGATCCATGGCCACTCCATCAACTTTCTACATTTTTTTGATATACCACAGAAGTTCAAAGTCATGAGCCTGATTGTAGAGACAATCAAAAGAACTCTGCTGATCAAAAGAGGTCATGTGGATATTCACCACACATCCAAATGCTTATCAACTCCAATGTTGGTACAGGCACATATCTGCTTGATAGAGAGCACCTTCCTCTTTTGAAGATAATGAAGTGGTGATGGATCCTTCACATCCAACTTCCGTTGAGGCTCAAGAGAAGGCTGAGAAAGCAAAGGCGGCCAAAGCAGCAAAGGCAGGTAGTGCACTCGATGCATCAATATTGAATCTCAAGTCAAAGCAAGACCAATTGACATATCTACTAGAAGCAACTCTGAGAATTGAGCGAAGTCTGGCCAACTTAGCCAAGAACCAGGAGAGCCTTGAGTGGATAGTTGAGGATAAAATGTATAATCTTGATGTCAAGGTCACAGAGATCCAATCTATTGTTCAAAAGCTGAGAGATGATGTTGAGGATAGTAATGATAGACCTACCACTGAGAGATTCCAGGTAGTGCCTAGGGCATAGAGGTCATCAGCTGAGCAAGTTGCAGACACCAGAACTACACACTCTGCTCCAACCGCCACTGCCACAGTGCCACCACCAGTGTCAACACCACCAGCTCAACGGACATCAGCCGAGGCATTTGCAGAAGCAGTTCTCTCAGCGTTGTCTATGCACACCGGAGCAACAAGCCAGAAGACCCCTTCAGGAGCTCCCAGAGATCGTGCCTAGAGTCTCGTATAACACTATATGTTTTCATGCTTTTTGGAAACTTTTTGCCAAAGGGGGAGAAAATGTATAGATCATAGGCTTCGAGAGAGAGTGTCTAGTTCTTTTGCTTGTTGGTGTTTATTGCCTTGCTACTTCGGTTGTTTGGTTTGTTCTACTTATTGTTTTATGCTCGTGAGATACTTTGTGTGGTTGTGTGACTGATCATACTATGCTTCATGTGTGATCTATGCCTATTGATACGTCTCCAACGTATCTATAATTTTTGATTGTTCCAAGCTATTATATTATCTATTTTGGATGTTTTATATGCATTAATATGCTATTTTGTATTATTTATGGGACTAATCTATTAATCTAGAGCCCAGTGCCAGTTTCTGTTTTTTCCTTGTTTTTGAGTTTCGCAGAAAAGGAATACCAAACGGAATAAAACCTTCAAGATGATTTTTCTTGGACCAGAAGACACCCATGAGACTTGGAGTGCAAGTCAGAAGAGCCACGAGGCGGCCACAAGGGTGGAGGGCGCGCCCCCTACCTTGTGGGCCCCTCGGTGACCCCCTGACCTAGATCTTCCTCCTATATATTCACATATATTCCCAAACCACCAGAAGCATCCACAAAAACACTTTTCCACTGCTACAACCTTATGTCCCTGTGAGATCCCATCTAGGGGCCTTTTTCGGCATCCTGCCAGAGGGGGATCGATCACGGAGGTCTTCTACATCAACTCTATTGCCCTTCCGATGAAGCGTGAGTAGTTTACCATAGGCCTATGGGTCCATAGCTATTAGCTAGATGGCTTCTTCTGTCTCTTTGATTCTCAATACCATGTTATCTTCGATGTTCTTGGAGATCTATCCAATGTAATCTTCATTTGCGGTGTTTTTGTCAAGGTCCGATGACCTGTGGATTTATGAGAAGCTTATCTATGAATATTATTTGAATCTTCTCTGAATTGTTTTATGCATGATTTGATATTGTAGCGACCCGACCTCAGACGGTCAAGTCGCTGTGTTTCAGTGTCATCCCTGGATCGGTAATGCTGACACAGACAGTACTCGAGGGATTTATAACAGAGTAGCAATCACACACTTATTACATCAAATGTCTCAAAAGAGAACTTATTACAATAAATATGGCTTAAGGCCATCTAAATACGATAACAGCAGAAGACTTGGAAGATAAAGTGAGTCCATCAACTCCAACGGCATAGCTGAGTGCACGACAACCGACATATGGCACCTTACTCGTCAGCTGAAAAGTCTGCAACATAATACGTTGCAGCCCGAAAATGGGTCAGCACATGGAATATACTGGCAATGTAACACAGTAGAGCAATGAACAAATAAATGCTATCACTACATGCATATATGGCTGGTGGAGGCTCTATGGTTACAATGTTTTTGCGAAAAGCCAATTTTTCCCTACAACAAAGGAATATATTTTATTTAACTATCATGGTAGTTGAAACAACATTGAGAATGGTACCCCTGTCTCAATCCCAATTAAAAGTAATTATCAACCCAACAAATTAATTTAGAGTAATGAGATCCATATGATAATCCAAGAACCAGATACTCAAGATGTCCATAACCGGGGACACGGCTAACCATGATTAGTTTGTACACTCTGCAGAGGTTTGCGCACTTTTCCCCACATGACTCAATCTCCTCCGTTGGATTTCTCGCACTACATGGTGTTTGAGAAGCGGATGACCGAGACACAGTTTTTCAGAAGCATTAACTCTAACCCCGGGTAGACCGTACCAACCTACATCCCCTACATCTGCTAGTCTACCACTGGAAGAGGTCATGCAACTTAACTCCACTATGCTAGAGCCCATAATAGCTTGTGGCTGCACATGGAAGTTTCTAGCATGAATAATCTTACGATCCCTTTGAGCCTGGGTGGCGGACCATAGGAGGATCACACGGTATAACCCAGGGATCTCCTAGGAGAACACTGGTATAACCCCAGGTGCCCACAAGCAATCCACCCAGATGTGTATTGAAGTTGCCACCTTAAGTTGAACCATTAATTAACAATCTCACATCGGTCATGGATACTCTCAAACCCAATCCACGTCTATGAGCATAGCATGGCAATAAGCATAACATAGCAGTAACTCCCAAGGGTTTGATAATAAATAGGGCAATAGGTTCTATGTCATCTGCTACTTCCCAAACCCACATGTTAAGAGATCCTACTCATGCAATGTGTGAGGGTTGAAACTAATGCATAAAAACCGGGTATGGAAGAGTATGATCAATGTGTTACTTGCCTTGCTGATGATCTGCAAAACCTAAAGACTCGTAGTAGCACGCTTCACACTCCAGGTATTCTATCGCAAACAAACAATATCATACATAAGCAATCAAGCAAAGATGCACGGGTAAAACTCAAATAAGAAGATCTAACCAGAAAGTTCAACTAAAGGACTCCGGTTTGCAAAAAGAATCAAATCAAACGGAGCAATGAAACTCAAACTACGAAAGAAACAAGATCCGGTTACTAATCTGGACTAAAGTCAAATTTTACAGTACCAAAATCTTGTTCAAGTTGGTTAAACAGAAAGAGGGCTCCGAGACAAATATCTAGGCGCTTGTTTCACCCGATTTGGATAAACGAGCGAAAAGATAAACTAAAACAAAGATTAGGGCAGAAATCGCGATCGAAAATAATCGCGGAAAAACCCTAGAAAATAAAACGAGACGAACAGGCTAACGAACAAACGTTCATTGTCTGCGGCTAACTGACAAACTGCATTCGTTAAAAAGAATGTACGGACGAACGTCCGCTATTTAACTAAACCGAAGAAAAATCGATCTAGAAAAAAAACAGATCTAGGGTTTCTAAAAAACCGAATGGTTTTCTCGCAAAACCCGGCGGCAGCGCCGGTTATACCTCCGGCAAGATCGGGTCCGGCGGCGGGGCAGCGGCTTCGGCGGCTAACGGCGGCGGCGGGGCTTCGCAGGACGGTGGGTGGCGACGGCGGGACGGGGCTGCAGCGAGTGGTGGCGGCTCCGGCAGCCGTGGAAGGCGGCTGGCGGGGCAAGGTTTGGCGGGGTCGGGCCTCCCGGCTTATAAAGGCCGGCCGGGCCAGGAGTCCTAGTCGGACACAGCCCGGTTAGGTCGGTTCACCTTTTTTTAAATAAATCCTGGCGCAGAAAAAATAACGAAAGAAATACTAAACGAACTCCAAAAATCATGAAATAAATTTTCTCGGTCCTCTAATAATATTGCGGACAAAGTGAACATTTATTTGGGCCTCTAATGCAATTTTGAAAATCACATTTTTCCTAATTCAAATAAATAGCAATAAAATCCAAGTAAAATAACTTATTTGATTTTAATATTTTTCCTCTAGTATTTCATTTATTTTGGAGAAGTCATATTATCTCCTCTCATATATTTTAATTAGAAATATTTTAGGAGTGGAAAAATAATTAAAACCAAATGTTCCTCTTTTCAAAATTTGAGAAAACTCAAATATGAAAATAATGAAATTCCCAACTCTCTCCGTGGGTCCTTGAGTTGCTTAGAATTTCGAGGATTCGCGAAACGAAATGCGATAAAATATGATTTGCATGAATGACCTATGTATAACATTCCAAATTGAAAATTTGGGATGTTACAAACCTACCCCCTTAAAATGAATCTCGCCCTCGAGATTCGGGTTGGCTAGAAAATAGGTGTGGTTGGTCTTTGCATAGATCATCCTCTCGTTCCCAGGTGGCTTCATCCTCGGTATGGTGGCTCCACTGAACTTTGAAAAACTTAATAACCTTGCTACGGGTAACTCGGTTGGCAAACTCGAGAATCTTAACAGGTTTCTCCTCATAGGTCAGATCACTATCCAACTGAATTGCTTCCAAGGGCACTGTATCTCTTAGAGGGATATCGGCCATCTCTGCATGGCACTTCTTCAACTGGGAAACTTGAAACACATCATGAACTCCTGACAGTCCTTCGGGTAACTCCAACTTGTAGGCTACCTCTCCCATACATTCCAAAACTCGGTATGGTCCTACAAATCTCAGGGCTAACTTTCCCTTGACTCCAAATAGCTTAACTCCTCGCAGCGGTGACACACGGAGATATGCTCTATCTTCGATTTCATAGACTACCTCCTTGCGTTTTGAATCTGCATAATTCCTCTGTCTGGACTGAGCTACCTTCAGTCTATCTTGTATTAGCTTAACCTTCTCTTCGGACTCCTTAATCAAATCTGGTCCAAACAACTGACGGTCTCCAACTTCATCCCACATCAACGGTGTTCGGCATCTTCTTCCATACAGGGCTTCAAACAGTGACATCTTCAAACTGTCCTAGTAGCTATTGTTGTATGAGAACTTCGTGTAGGGCAGGTTGTCATCCCAACTAGATCAATAATCTAGCGCACAGGATCTCAACATGTCCTCCAGAATCTGATTGATTCTCTCGGTCTGTCCATCTATCTGTGGATGAAATGCAGTACTGAACTCTAGCCTGGTACCCAAAGTCTGGTGCAGCTGATGCCAAAACTTTGAAGTGAACTGCGTTCTTCTATCTGATACAATGGTCCTCGGAACTCCATGCAGACATACGATCCTGGTCAGATATATCTTGGCCAACTTCGCACTTGTATAGGTGGTTTTGACTGGGATAAAGTGAGCTACTTTGGTCAAGCGGTCCACTACTACCCAGATAGAATCATATCCCGATCGGGTCCTGGGTAATCCGTGATAAAATCCATGCCAAGCTTATCCCACTTCCATTTTGGTATCGACATAGGCTGCAGTAATCCTGCTGGCTTCTGATGTTCTTCCTTCACTCTCTGACATACATCGCATACGGTTACATACTCGGCAATATCCTTCTTCATACCAGTCCACCAGAAATGTTCCTTCAAATCCAAATACATTTTGGTTTTTCCGGGGTGTATCGAGTATGGTGAGTCATGAGCTTCCTGAAGTATCAACTTCCTGATCTCTGCATTATTGGGCACATAAACTCGGTCCTCAAACCACAAGGTGTCGTTCTCATCCTCACGAAAACCTTTGGCTTTTCCTTTGCTCATTCTCTCCTTTATCTCATCAATTTCCTTATCATCCTTCTGAGCTTCATGAATCTTTCCCAACAATGTAGACTGAACTTCCATTGCCGCAACAAAACCTCTAGGAACAATCTCCAAACGAAGCTCCCTGAGATCTTCTGCTAACTCCTTTGGCAATCCTCCTGTTACCAAGGTATTGGCATAACTCTTCCGGCTCAAAGCGTCTGCTACGACATTGGCCTTGCCTAGGTGATAGTGCAACTTCATATCATAATCCTTTATAAGCTCCAACCATCGCCTTTCACTACAAAAAAAGACACATCCGTGACATTTTGGGCCGAACGATTTTTTTTCTGTCATACATATGACACTTCTATGACGATAATTGTGAGAAAACCCGGTATCATCATAGATGTGGTGGGCTCCTACTTCTATGACAAAAAATCATGACAGAAAATGGGCTTTTCGTCCTGGGCGGGCCAGAGACGCAGCTGCATGACATTCTTTGGGCCGTCCATGATGGAAAAAACCACGGTAGAAGCGAGGGCGAGGAAAATTTCGGGGAGTTCCCGGTTACGGTGGTAGGTCGGGGGCCGAGCGATGCGCGTTTCTCTCGTACACGTACACGCATGTGTGCGAGGCGTTGGCTCCAACTGAACTTGAGCGAGGCGTTGGGCTCTAACTGAACCCGAGCGATTGCACTGCAGGCTATGCGTTACTGAACCCGAGTGATCGATCGATGCCTGATAACTGAACCCGATCGAGCGATTCCTTCGCTACTACTGCTAACTGAAGC
>NC_041384.1:224861229-224934210 GCF_002162155.2 Triticum dicoccoides
CTCTGGATGAACAGGACCCCGATCGATCGAGTCGGTTGGGGCTAGATGAACAGGACCCCGTGGAGGGCTGGATGAACAGGACCACCCCGTGGAGGGCAGGATGAACAATAGACGGTGGAGGGCAGGATGGACAGTAGCCCGTGGAGGGGTGGTTGAACAGGAGCCCTTGGAGAGGGTTGGTTGAAGAGTAGCCGGTGGAGTAGCGCACGGTGGAGGCTGGATGAACAGGAGCCCGTGGATGAACAGTCGTAGGTGGAGGCTGGAGGAGGTCGACGGTGGATGAACAGTAGCTCGTGGAGGCTGGAGGGGGTCGACGGTGGAGATGAACAGTATCCCGTGGAGTCCCGTTTTGCGGTATGCCACACCCCTCCCGATGAACAGGACCCCCGTTTCGACCGTAGTGCTCCAACACAAGTCCGTTTCCTCCGTTTTGCGGTACGCTAGACCCCTCCTGATCAACATGACCCCCGTTTCAACCGTAGGAGGTCTGTTTCCTCCGTTTTGCGGTACGCCAGACCCCTCCCAATGAACAGGATCCCATTGCGAATGTGTCCGGTCGAACACAAGGCCGTTTCCTCCGTTCTGCGGTATGCCAGGCCTCGTTTCCATCGCCTGTTCCGTCCAAGCCCTCCCGATGAACACGACGCATTCCGTTGTCTCCCCATGAACACGACGCATTCCGTTGCCTCGCCATGAACACGACGACGATGCTGTTTCTCCGTTCTGACCCAGCCATGTACACGAGCCCTGGCCGTACGTATGCGCGAGTAGGCATTCCAGACCCCGCCCGTATGTACACATACGTGGCTGTATTTTCTTTCTTGCACCCTAGCCGCCTCTACTACGACACGTGCGCACCTCTACATCGACCAGTATATATGCACATACACGTTCGCGGCCAGAATGACAACACTACGTACGCTTCGACCAGGTGGGTCCCGACTGTCAAGCACTTCTTTGCGTGCGAAGATGTAGCTAGTGGGTCCCAGTAGTCAGGGGGGCGAAATATGGTGGTCCGTCCGGTGGGTCCCCGCTGTCAGGTGGAAGAATAATTATTTTGCACGTAATAAGGAGGCACTTCCTTGCTGCGGCCGTGGACCCAGCTGTCAGCCTCTCCACGTACAGTCCACGTCCGATGGAAGCTGTTCCTTGACCATGTTGACCACGCCGCACCGAGAGCACCAGGGCGGTGGACGACGACGAGGCCTAGGAAGGGGACGACACGGAGCCGGGGAAGACGCGGCAGTGGATGCCCACGCGTAGAGGAGTACGAGGGTTCACTGGTTCGCTGCGGTCTGAGGCTGCCGTCGCCGCAGAATAATAGGGGGTGTGGGTGAGTAGAGGGATGGCCTAGCCAGCGGTGGGAGTAGCAGGGGGCGGTGAGGCCTCCGCCGCATCGCAGCCGGCCACGGGAGGCAGGAGCACGAGGCACGACCGGTGCTAGTTTGGGCGGCTCGAGCAAGAAGACCAGAGGTTGAAGAAGCACTATGGCCGTTGGATGGACATCGTATGGTCACTGGAGCTAGAATCGTGCATATTGACTAAGTTGACAAAGCCCTCCGTCCCCATCAACTTAGTAGGCCACAAGTCAGCCTGCCACTATACTGGGTCCCAGCTAACAGGGGGAGTATTCATTTTTTTTGTGCGTAATAAGGAGGCACTTCCTTGCGTGCGAAGATATAGCTGGTGGGTCCGAGCTGTCAGCGGCGGTAACGTTTTTTTCGCGAAATACAGAGGCCCTTTCGGTGGGGCCCTGATGTCAGGTGGAGGAATCATTATTTTGCGCGTAATAAGGAGGCATTTCCTTGCGTGTGGCCGTGGACCCAGCTATCGGCCGTGGACCCAGATGTTGACCACGTTGACCAGGCCGCGCCGAGAGCACCAGGGCAGTGGATGACGGCGAGGCCTAGGAAGGGAATGACACGGAGGCAGGGAAGAACCGGCAGTTGTTTCCCACGCGGAGGGGAGTACGACTGTACGAGGGTTTACTGGTTCGTCTGCCGTCATCGGAGAATAATAGCATGTGTGGGTGAGTAGAGGGATGGCTAGGCCAGCGATGGGAGTACGATGGGGCGGTGAGGCCTGCGTGGCAGCAGAGCCGGCCGCGGGGAGGAGGGAGCAGGCAGTCCCGCCGGCGCCTGTTTGAGCGGCTGGAGCAGGAAGAGCAGAGATTGAAGAAGCACGACGGCCGTTGGATGGCCATCCAACAGTCACTGCTTGTGCGTCAACTTTTTTTAGGAAAGGCTCAAATCTGTGGAAAACAGCATACAACCCATTTTCCATTATTTCCAATAATTTACAGCCCATTTGCTAATTATTAAGATTTTTTGGAGCCCATATTGTTTTTGTTAGCATTACAGCCCATATTGTGGCCACGGTTAAAAAATTATACGAAATTTTGCATATTTCGGTGCGGTCCGAACTGTTTTTAATCCAAAATTTTGACTCACATTCAAACTGATTTTAAAAATAAATGTATATCAATATAAAATCCAACAAATTCTCCACGCATAAAAATTAATGTAATTTCAAATCTCGAAATGAGAAAAAGATATTTGAAACTAATTTCTGGTTTGATGTGTTTTAAAAATGTACAGCCCATTTCTCATTACTGATGGGCCATTTTCTCGGCCAGCCGAATGAAAGCTCTCCTTGTCTTGAAATATTTGCAGCCCAACAGGCCTGACAAAGCGACTTACTTGGCAAATCACAAAAAAACTGGGCTGTGGCCGTGGACCCAGCTATCAGCCTCTCCACGTACAGTACTCTTCCGATGGAATGTTGTTGACCACGTTGACCACGCCGCGCCGAGAGCACCAAGGCGGTGGATGACGGCGAGGCCTAGGAAGGGGACGACGCGGAGCCGGGGAAGACGCGGCAGTGGATACCCATGCGGAGAGGAGTACGAGGGTTCACTGGTTTGTCTGCGGTGTGAGGCTGCCGTCGCCGCAGGGCCTGGCTAGCGGTGGGAGTAGTAGGGGGTGATGAGGCCTCATCGACAGCACAGCCGACCACTGGAGGCTGGAGCAGGGGGTCTCCTCGGTGCTGGTTTGGGCGGCTGGTGCAAGAAGAGCAGCGATTGAAGAAGCAGCAGGACCGTTTGATTCAAATCCAGCGGTTACTGCTGCTAGAATCGTTTGTTGACTAAGTTGACAAGCCCTGCATACGCATCAACTTAGTAGGCCCACAGGTCAGCCTCCCAACCGGTGCGCCCCACATGTCAGTGGGAGGAATCATTTTTTTTCGCGTAATAAGGAGGCAGTTGATTGCGTGCGGCCAGGCCAGCGGAGGGAGTAGGGTGGGCCGGGGAAGCCTGCACGGCATCACAGTGGGCAACAAGAGGAGGGAGCAGGCAGTCCCGCCGGAGCTAGTTTAGGCGGCTGGAGTAGGAAGATCAGAGATTGAAGAAGCACGTCGGCCGTTGGATGCACATCGAACACTAACTGCTGCTAGAATCATGTGTTCACTGACAAAGCCTTGCGTAAACAAGTCAGCCTCGAAATTTGTGGCGTGTACATCCCATTTGCTATTATTTTTATAATTTTTACTCATTTTCTAATTCATATGGAATTTATTGCAGCCCGTTTTCCATTTTTAGAATTGCCGGCCATTTTCTGGTCAGTACCAGGGTCAAAAAATTAACTAAATATGTGGGAAATTTTGAAAATTTGCAAATTTTTGCTGGGCAACGAAATATTCTTAATCCAAAAATTAATAGCCATACTAAAACAAATTTAAAAATAAATTAGTACTATGTCATGTTAAATCTAATGAAATACGTATAAGATATCAATGAAGAACAAAAACAAAAAAAGAAACTTATATCCCATTTGCTTTAAATTTTTTTGGAATTTTCAACCCCTTTTGATATTACTTTTAACAGACATTGACCATACTCTTAAGCCAGGCCGGAATGCATCCCTCCTCGTCTTGAAATATTTGTAGCCTAGTAATTCGGAGAAAACAAATAGGCCTAGCTTGGGTATTCTTCAAAAAGAAATACTGGGCTACCTATTTTCCCAAAGAACTGGTGCATGAGCATTTAGCTTTATTTATTTATTTATGTTTAGGGGACCATGAGCATGTACCTGGGCCGGATTCAAGTGAGAGCCTCCCTTCTAGTTAATTATGGGCTTCTCTATTGGGCCTTCATCAGTGGGCTGCATGTTATCAACAAGTGGAAAATGTGTTCCGAGTTTCAAAAAAATGTGTTTCGTACGATAAATAGTATGCGCTATGTATGGTACGGGGCACTAAAGGATCGAACTGCGCGACGACTTCCAAAGCATTGTGTTTGTCGTTCTAACAACACATTTATTCAACTAACACACGAAATATACTACTGATTGTACATTGAAAACAGCAACAGCAACCAGGGCTGGGGGTGCAACAGAAGTAGTAAGTAGGCCAGAAGAGTGAAGACGCAGCTCTCTCTTCCAAACCAAACATCAGCCATCATTACAAAAGGGCTACCAAAAAAGAACAAGTGTATGCATCAAACTAAATAAAGATCCTACTACACCAAGTGTACGCATCTAACTAACTGGCTCAATTAGATGTTACTATTTATTAAGCTGTGGAGATTGGCTGACGGCTTGAACCAGATGGGTGCCTGACGGGGGAAACTCCAGCCAATAGGTCGAAGTCTGATACTTGCGACCATCTTTCCTACTTTGGGCTGCAGAGCGTGGCGGCACATATCAGGGTATGGTGCATGCAGAGACGCATGGTACGCTGTGTACACACAGTTTTGCCTGATGAACGAAACTGCGCTGCCATCATGATCCTTGCCATTGGTTATCTCCTCGTTAATCGAATAATTTAGTCCGATAAATAGAGAGCGTGTACCAAGGCTACTTACCAGCCTCCAGTCAAAAATTCCTGAAGGCCCAGAGGAGCTGGGATCCTGCTCAAAGACCTTGCAGTGACTGTGATTGTATTCCACGAAAAAACACGTCCGGTACGTGCGAACGATCATCAATCTTTCGCCATCATTTGATCGAGCCAGGAACCACCTGCAACTGCCTTGCCGCTTTTCTTTGAAAGGTTCTGGGATTAGGAAGGGTAGGGACACCAGGCGGCCTACAACATCATATCAAGTTGGTGTCAAATAATAAAGGGCTCTTGGTTTAGTCAATCTTAAGAACAACATGTTATGAGCATGAATATTTTTTCAGCAAATGTTGAAAGTAATATAAGCAAGCCATCATGTTATCATAGGAAAGTAACATACTACTGTAACAGCCATTTGTAGCGATGACTGGAGTAGGCCAGCAATACATCCAGCCATAGAAGGAGTCGACAGCGTAAATGAAGCCCTTGTGTTCAATGGCATCAGAGAACCATGGAGGATGTATGATCCTGTGATGGACGTGCATATTTATCCACTTACCGCAGTGACCTGTCAGATAGGCGAGACCGCGGTTGAAGAACGCAATTAGCCTGAAGTCTTTATAATTCACAGATCTTGTGGGCACTTGGCAGATTACAACCTTGAGCAAATCAAACTTGGTATCATGTTGGCTACTGTAAGATTCCGAGTATTCTAGGCCGTGGTGCCAAAGCAGTGCAGTGTTAATCAAAGGAAGGGGGATCAATCGCCGGGTGTAGACCTCCACGAGCATCCAGCTACTGCGACCGTCGACGAGCACCATCCAAGACGTGTTCATGCCGACCCAGTACATACCGTTAATGTAGTTGAGGCTGACGGGGATTGGATCGCAGTCAAGGGGGTTGATGCTCGCCACCCTACGATCATTATGCTGCGTGACACGCCGTTTCTGAAGATCAAGCGGCATCAACAAGCAAGGAGCTGGCTTAAAAAGCTCCGGCCTGAGGGCTTTGAGTAAACGGTACAGCCCCGACGAGCACGCGGCGAGCGGCATTGTACTGAGATTGTCCACACGCAAAACAATGAGCTTGATTACCTCTGTGGGGAGCGAATTCCAGCCACTCTTTCGGCGGAGCTTCTCGGTTCTGCCATTGATAGTGCTTGGGTTTCGGACGAGGGGGGAGGCGCCTTAGCGAGGATGGAAGATTGGACGAGATTATGTGCGGACAAAGATGGAGAAGCGAATATGTGCTGCGGGAAGTGGACAGGTGATGATGACTACAGCACGCCGCTTGACTTACGAGACACATACCAGCCGTGTAGGGTCATGTCGATGCCAGACAACTTGCTTGAGTGATCACAATACTGGTACTCCCTACAATACTATGCCCTAACTTGCTTGAGTAGAGTAGTAGAGTAGGACTCTGCTCTACTACTAACACCGGAGGAGTAGTATATTCTAATCTAAAATAGTTACAAACTTCAATGCCCGAGCGTGGAACGACTACAAACCGTGCTCAAAGACCATGTCTACGTGGTGTTTGGACATGGGCGACAAACTCAACGCCAACGGTGCTGCTCCCGTTGCATCGTATGTGTTTCTGTCCTTCCTGTTCGAAATCGTGGTAGAATTTATGTTTCTACTCTGTATCCTACTATTATGCTAGTCCACATGATTAGTTTCATCTCTGTTATAGCCGTCATGATTTATTTTGTGCTTATTCGGATTAAATATCATAGTAACTTGCTCATATATTCAACTGGCGTAACGTCCCCTACAGCCACTCCCGTTTCATGGACGGCCTGGTCGATGTTGGAATTTTGCTAGTAGGCCTTTATAAAGTAAGCTCTTCTACCACTTGTATGAGCATGAGAAGAGGAGACCTACACGCGCGCTCCTCCTCCTCGCTCGCCTCGCCACGCCACGCCTCGTCACGACGCACCGCGGGTTGCGGGATTGAGCCGAGCCGAGGACAGAGCTATACTCCCACGACCTACCCGGCCCACACTATATAGTTTCTCACCACCGTTCCAGATCATTGCGCCGCCAAGCAAGTCTTCTCCATCCTTCCTTTGAGTGTGCACCGGGAGAAGGGACAGCAGGCCTCCGGAACACCGCCTCTCGTGATCCTGTACGGGACAGGGGCGATCAGGTTTTTGGGGAGCGCACTTGCGCGACTGCTGGCAGCGACGACTTCGCGAACGACGACTTCTTCCCCGATCTCGGCAACCTCATCCTCGACGACATGGGCAACAACGTCAACGCCGGCAACTAGTGAGATAGAGGGTGTAGGAAGCGGTTTGGGAATTTGCATGCCTTTCCAACCAGTGAGATACTCCGTACAAAGTACAATAGAGAAATAACCACAGACAAGGAAGCTAAAAGTAAACAATCAAACGAGCATTTTTGCATTTGTTTTGCATTGAATCGTTTCACGAGCTTGACTAGTGATGTTTTTCTACTTTTACAAAAACCGCATCGTAATGTTAAAACGTACATTTGCACGTACATAAGTAATAGTAGTACTCCTTCCGTCTAGGTGTATAAGTCTTCCCTCCTTCTTCGGCATGGTGCACAACCGAAGATGACTTATTGACCTAGACGGAGGGAGTAGCACAGTCTGCAAGCATATATCGAGAGAGACATGTAGTGCAATAGTATATAGTAAAGTTTGTGCTATATGCACGTACTTGCAAAATGCGTACGAATACACAAGGTTTCCAAACTTTCCCTTTTACATACTTAATTAAGGACGCTAAAAATTCCTGAACGTTCGGAATTTATCATTTGCGTCCCAAAATTAATGAGATCGCCTTACGAAACAAAAATTATACTCCTCCTAAAAGTCACGGCGCTCGCAGGAGCGCTTGCGGCGCGCCACGAGTGCCCTGGTGCATGGCCGTTTCCCAGCGCGCCGACACAACGCCTCTTCCTCAGCCTCGCAACGCCTCTTTCCCAGCGTGCTGATTGGCGGCATGCCGGCGGGCGAGTGCGAGTGTGGTGATCCAGCTCCAATAGGTACTCCTCCTTGCTGGAAGCGTGCACCTGGTCCACGTACCGCCAAGCGTAGATGAGGCGCTTGGGCCCGACTGCACTCAGGGCGTCGGCACGGGCGTCCTCCGCCACCCTTGCGGCCCCCGCATGAGCCTTCTGCCAAAGAGCCAATTTCCTGACTCTCTCGGACGCGACATAGGCCTCCCAGGTAGCTTGTTTCGCGATGCGCTTCTCTTCCTCGGCCTTCTTCTACGCCTCTATTTTGGCGCGCTCTACTGGAGGCAAAGCCTCCCACAAGGCGACATCCATTTCTTTCCAAAGCTTCTCAAGGCTGGGGGGCTCGGCAGGCGGCGCGGCGTTCTCCTCGTAGCGGGAGCTGACGCGTCCTCCTCGACTAGTGGCGGCGAGGAACGGAACGGCGACACGTCATGTCGCGGCAAGGAGCGGAACACCGACGCGTCCTCCTCGACTAGTGGCGACGAGGAGCGGAATGGCGACGCGTTGCTTAGCGGCGAGGAGCGGAACACCGACGTATCCTCCTCGACTAGTGGCGGAGATGAACGGAACGGCGATGCGTGATCGTCCGCGCGGTGCAGCGAGGGGCTCCTAGGGCTTGGGAGGGGCGATGCCATGGTGGTCGACATGAGAGGGAGGGGGAGGAGATAGCAATGTCGTGGGAGGCGCAGTATTTATAGCGAGCAATGGCACACCTATGTAAGATATGGACTGAGCTGCACTAACTTAACTGCCAGTCCAGTTGCGTCACTGACATGTGAGCCAGACCCCTGTTGGGCCCATATGTCAGTGACCGAATGCACCTGCAGTTAAGTAACAGCTACGTGGGCATATTTGTTGGAGTAAATTACAGGGGAGCGAAGGGGTGGAAATATTGCTGGTAACAACGGATTGGACGAGCGTGGGGGGAGGAGAGTCATGCACGCAGATTTTTTCACATGGGGTGGATTGGTGGGACCGCCGGAGGGAGAAGGAGAGTTTGGCAGGCATATTGTTTCCACACATGGAGAGGAAAAGATTTGGAGACGAACGGGCTTCCTGCAGGTATGGGGAACGGTGCATAACAAGTCATCTTGCAGGTCGGGCTAGGTATTGTCTGAAGTCATTAAAAACAAACACGCCCCACACATGTTCATATTTCAAGGTGCACTAAATTATTGCATGCGATGATTAAGGTTGGCCATAATGGTGGTATCTTAGCTGGTATCATGCACACGGGAATAACAAACATGTTGATGTGGCAAAGAATTAAAGAAGAGAGGGGGGGTTAGACTAACTAGTGTTCGTGCATGCATTGGTAAACACATTTTTTGTGGAGAACGACAACACTAGTTGAGTACTTTTGCGGACTTCAAAAACTATTCCACAATGTGTCAACATTCACAATCTCAAATCAATATTTTTACACTCATTATAAAACGTAGTTCTTATACTCATTATAATCAGTACTCCCTCCGTCTAGGTGAGCAAGTCATCTTACATTGTGCACTGTGACCAAGGAGGAGGGGAAAACGAGAGATCTTAATGTTTATTTGCTCATTAATAGCATTGCATGCAATGAACTAACCACTGCATGTCGTGTTTGGTAGTCTCAGGTCATTAAAAGCATGCACACCCACACTCCTATTGGTTGATATGTCAAGAAACAAGAAACGAGGTAGAAGTTAATGCACCATGCCTAAGTGTTTTGGGAGTATTGTAGATATTGATATTTTTAGTATAAATTTGGTTGTGGGATTTCATTGATGCTTGTCAAAGCGTTGACAGGTCTGCTATGCGTGACCTAAAGATGAAAGCATTGAGCATCTCGAAGTTGATCAACAATCTTCAATTGTCAAAGATTAGCCGTTTGGCCAATAAGGTGGCACACTTAATCGCTAAGTATAGCTTTGACAATAGATTAGATGGTATTCTTGTAAATAACGTGCCGCCCTGTGTGGTGAATATTGTATTGAATGAGTGTATTGGTGTTGCTGGTTAATTAATATAAGGTGGTGTTCAAAAAGAAGTATAAATTTGGTCAAACACTTTGCAAACGGTTGACGGGAGTAAAAAGGACCAGAGGGAGTATCATGCATGCGGAGTAGGCAAAAAAATTGCTTGTCTGAAAAAAGGAAAAAAATTGCTCATTTATAGCCGGTCGAAGTCTCAAAGGGCGTGACCGCGTGAGGGAGGCGAAGGTCGTGGGAGGCGCGACGTTTGACGGAATTAAGTGAAGTTACATCCACGCGCCGGCATGGTGTGCGAATAGGCAGAAGCTATACCATCAGGCCTACGATATGGGTCTAGTAGACATGACATCTAGTGGGTCCCGCATAGTTCTCGAGAACTCTTTGGGGGCTTGCAGCTGTTTATCCACCGGGAAAGCCAGCAACCCCACACCGTTCGCACACCCTACTCGTCCCCGTCTTCTACCTTACAACAGTTCGCTCCCAGTCATCCCGTCCTTTCACATTAGTTCGCTCCTAGTTTTTTTGCGGGGTACACCAGTTCAACTTCTCCTAACCCTCCTCCAAAATCCATGGCCTCCCAAATCTCCATGGTCGCCGCTGAGTACCAGGTTAGAGCCATCACCGGCGATCAATTCATCGTCATCTACACACGTGGATCCGAGACGGTGAAAGCATGGCTTGCTCGCTTCCTACGCATGTTCAATAGTTCAACGGATGAGTGGGTCGCTGGGCTAGATGTTGAGTACACCATAGTCCTGGGACGAGAGAAGGATCTAAAGGACGAAGAGAGGAAGAAGCCCGCCGTGATCCAGGTTTGCGTACATAACGTTTGCTTGGTCTACCACATATGCCATGCCGACGTTGAGTGCCAGGATTTTAAGAACTTCCTCAAGGACAAAAGAGTGAAATTCGTTACTGTAGGCTTTAAGAACGACAGTGACGTCCTGCGTCGGATAGGTCTCGTTGTAGGCCAACCCTTCGATCTCCAGAAGGCAAGCCTGGTGTCCTCCTCTCAACCTTCAATGCTAACCATGGCAGCAGCCATGATTGTTCCTTCGTACGCTAAACTGAAGAAACCTCATCATGAGTTCCATCATGCATGGGAGTCAAAGACATCAGATGAAGATCACATCATGTACGCAGCAATGGATGCCTACCTTTGTTTAAATATCTACAAGGGTTTGATGAAGAAGCAGAGCCCAGTGTCCGGTTCAAGCAAAGAAGCGTCGGCGAAGAGGAAGAGGAAGAGGGACGAGGACAAAGTCGAGGACATGGACTCGGACTCCAAGTAGGTGGCAGTGCCATCGCTCATGCTGGTTCTACTGCAGTGTCAAGCGGACTGGTTGCTTATTAGTTTATTTTCAAGGGTGTGTTGTGCTGAGGCCCCAGCATAACTATGTTTATGTTCTTTCTCGTTATTTGAACTCTTTAGTACATACAGTAGTACTAGTACTATGTCTTACTACTATTCTTCTTGCAGTTGGTACTACTGCTCGTATCTTCGTGTTCCTACTGTACTTAATACGTTCGTACTAGTAGTATAATTTGGGTCAGTCGATTTCTGAAAGAAGTTCGACGGAGCAAAGGAAGACGATGGCAGAAGAGGTGGAAGAAGCCCTTCTAGCCATCCATGTTGCATCAAATGGCTCACCTGAGTCGACTGACCGAAATTGCTCCTTCAGATTGCAGGATCCACGTGGCATTCAAGGTCTCGAAGGTAGATTCCGCGTCCGCACCCGGTTTGCAGGCTCGACGCGTGCTCGACCGGATTTCGCCGTGAAAACCACCATGCGCGCCTCCTCTGCATAGGTGGAGACAACAATGACACGCTAGTTCCTTCTCGCCGGCGTGCTGGAGCACGCGCTCGTCCTCCTCTTCGTACGCTGCGTGCATAGACGCGGCTCCACCAGCTGCTCGCGTGCTTGGCAGCATGGCGGCATCACGAGGAGGGACTGCAGACGACGTGAGCGGGCGAGCCTTCGGCTTCATGGCACAGGGATGGCGGCGACACGGCGGTGATGGGCGAGAAATTGTTAGCCGGGGCAGGCGGGCGCCGCATGCGCAACGGCGGCGGCACATTGATGAGTGCGCGTGTGGGAGCTTACTTTAGTTTTATATATAAGGTTGGTCAAACTTAAAAGAAAACCGTACTAGTACACGTAAACATTAGACTTAGGCATCGCTTTTATTAGTTACTAGCTTATGTTCTTGCCCATTGTGACCAGCCTTAGTACCACGACCACGATACAGAATCCTGTGCAAGCGCGTGAACCATGGCCGCGCGGTCGAGCGAACGGTGCGTCACCGTGTCGCGCTCGAAGGACATCCACTGAACCTTTTTGTGTGTGTGTGAAAACAATCCTCGAATATTACTCAGCTTTTTTCCTGTGAAAGTTCTTGACGCTGCAATATTTCCATATATTTGAATGTAGCTCCAGTTTGTGTTTATTTGGATTTGGACGTTTTAGGTGCGCCCTAGTTTTTTTAATACTGATTTTGTGTGTGTGACTGAGAGAGAACGTGTATATGTGTCCATATGTGTGTTGTGGCGGAAGGGCAATGTGGAGACGGTGTGCGTGTGATATAGACATAGAGAGGTGTGAATGTGCAAATGATCGTGCATGGGTGAGACATAGATAGATGCCAATACGTTGTGTATACATGAGAGAATGGTCTTCTAGTTTACTTGTGTGTGTGTGAGAGAGAGAGGGGGGAGAGAGAGACAGAGAGGAGCATCCATAACACAACAACCATCTCTCTCTCTCTCATTTCGTCCGTCCCTCGCACGGTCGCATGCAACACATCCATCAACACGCACATTTTGACACCCTCACCCGGCCCCTACCCACCTCAAGGCCCACACAATCTCTTCGTGAATACCCATTTCTCTCCTTAGATTTGTTTTCTCTCAATATCTGACACACACACACACACACACACACACACTGAGAGACACACCCAGCACAACACACACACACACACACACACTCCCCCGAGCACACAATTCATCCCCATCCAAGGTTATACGGCGACCACTCTCGCTTGTGCTTCTTTGCACCCCAACATGCACAACACCTCAATCTTAAAAGAGGGCAACGAGCAGATCGAAGACGGCGACCACACGGCGCTAGAGAATGCGGGGTCATTTGGAAGCAGGGTGATGTGACGACGGCTGATTGACTCCTCCCCCACCCTCTCTCTCTTGCACAAAATTACCAATCACTCTCTCCCCCGCACAAAATTATCAATCCCTCAACCCACGAGATCCTTCCCCTCTCGTCCATGTTTTTCCTGATCTCTCATCAAACATGTTGTCTCTTCTCCTTCCACGTATACAGAATCCAGATGCACACGCATCTCATGTATATTACATGTATGCATCTTTCTCACAGACCTAACTTCTTCCTCTCTCTTTCTCTCTCTCTATCTCTCTCTCTCTGTCTCATTAGGTTTGTCTCCTACTCTCTCGTCCACATACATACAATCTTTCCTGCCCTATCTGCTCTATCTTTGAAAGCTCTCTCTGCATGTTTCATTCACACATTGGGATATGTCAAAATGTTGCTTCTATAATGGCTGATGTAGAGTTATGGTTGTTCTTGTTGCATCCTACAAAGTAATAACTATGAAATGCATTTAGATTCTCATTTGACTTGGATTATGTGAGTTTGAGAATGTTGTGAAGTACTATAGACCTTGTATACATCTTGGGATTCGACAATGATTGTAACTATTGAATTGTATAGACCATTACATTCGAAGTCAATAGCCTAATATATTTATTTCACAATTTCAACAAATGATTAGTTCACTACAAACTAAGAAAACAAATGTGTACTCCCTCCGTTTTTATTTAAGTCCGCATATTAGCATTGGTCAAAGTCAAGTTTTGTAAACTCTTAGAAAGCTTATAACAAAAAATATTAACATATACAATAACAAATAAATACCATTAGATTCATTATTGAATGTACTTTCACATCATGCATATTTGTTATGGTAAATGTTTATATTTTTCTATAAACTTGGTCAAACTTTAGGAAGTTTGACTTCGGCCAAACCTAATATGCAGAGTTTACTACTACTACTCGCTAGTTGCTTAGCCGAATCACTCAACACGCCACATGGGGAGTCCAGTGTCACAAAATTTTGAGGACGGCTGGAAAATCTCCCGCGACCCTGATTCGAGCAGTGGGAAGTTACCATCATAGCCTTCGGAATAGGCCTACGGATGAAGCTTGGTAGGGGGATATTTTTGTAACTTCAGGTTCACCCTACCCAGCCAACCCCACCCTGGCACCCAGAGTAGTGCACCTGAATACTCCCCAATTTCTATCCCCACCGCAAAATAGACTTCTCCACGACACCGCAGCCCTCGTGCTCCTCCCCTTTACATCGGCGCACTCATCCACCGCAGCGCATCTGCCTCATCGACGACCTTGTACGCCGCACTGGACCCGGTCCACCATCGTCGTCGTACACGGAGCCTCTTCCCTGGCATCGTCTTCCATGGTCTCGGATCTGCTTCCCGGAAGCCGACGCCAAGCACAAAAGTACCACTGTCGTGGATAATGAACTGACTCCCGTTGCCGACCATGACTCACAAAGGCCGCCGCGACCATCATTCTCCTCCACGATTGGTAATGTGTGTATTGAAGCACTTAGCAGTACATGTGCAGTTCCAATTTTGTTCATACCTACCCTTCAAACTTCCTGGGTGCTATTGTTCCCGTAAAAGTAATTGGTTATAGCCTCCATTGTCCAACAGAATATCAGCTTGTAATTGTGCGTCGCTCCTGTATCGCGCTGTCCTTGGGTAGGTTTTTCATCTGCAACCAGTAGTGTGGCAAATGATGGAAATGTTTTTAGAACTAGCAAAATGCCCATGCGTTGCACGCATCAAGATGCATTTGTATGAGTAGTTTATCTTGTTGGACATGCTCTAACATGGCAGACGAGTGCTTTAATGTTTCCCACAAGATGCGCGAGTATTACTAGTAGTATATTTTTCTTGCCATGTTGAGATTTTAAAACCACGAGTGCGAACATGCAGAGGAGCAATGAAGACCAAACACGGGATATTCGGGACATCTTCAAGGAGCGTGGCAAGTTAAAGAGGAGCTGCACCAAACCTGTAAAACGAGCTTTGGTAAGTAACACCCTTTCAATTACTTTCGTGTAGCCTCGTGTTCTTCGATGTCTATATGTTGTAGTTTTTGTTTCTCTTAAGCATGGTGTTTTTCGATGTGTAATAAGAAGAGTCTTACTTGTCCTAATGCTTTCGTTTTTAGCTTGATGTAGGAAGTGGGTGTTCTCACCTTGTAGTCTGTTTTTATTTATTTTTTCCTTTTAAATTCACTTCTCCGAGTTTTGTTTATCTGGCTTCTACTAAATGGATCTAGGTTGCTCTGAGTATTGATCTAAACAAGAAGTAACTTCATGTCAGGATGCAGTTCCTGCGAGGAGGGAAGTATGGTCAACCTCGTGATCATGTTTCCAAAATGAGGCTGGATTGCACACAAGGTGCCAGTTCCCTAATGATGCTGGATTAGACACAAGGTGCAAATTCCTAGATGATGCTGGATTACACACAAGCCAGGTGGAGTCGTCAGCTGTTCGTGTCCTCGTGGCATTAGTAAAGGCTGAAAGAAAGCGTGCAGCAGCCCTTGAGAATGTAGCTGAGTTCCTGAAGAAGCGAAAAGAGCAATCAGATGCTCTCTTCACCCAAGCCAAAGAAGAGATGGAAGAAGCCAGAAATAAGATAGCAGAGGCAGAGTAGGCTAGGCGTCTCCTACTATCTAAAACTGTTGTCAATAAAAAATTTCCTTCATAATAGCTAGGTTCAAATGTTTATCCAGTCAGCATGCCTGTTGTGATGTCCATGCATCTATTGATGTGGCACAAAATGTTTTTTTCGGGTCATGTAATAACAACAATTACTTTCCAAACAATAACAGACGAAGCATTGGACATGGTATAGTTCACGTGCAAGCCCGACATTCCAAGTTCAAGTTCCACATCAAACTCATGTTCACAGATATCTGCACATTCATACATAATGTCCACAACCATGATTCACTTCAAAGCCAAAAAAATGTGAGGAGAGTTATAAATAAAGAAAATCTTCTACTAGTTCCTGCTACCAGTGCGAGCACAACAAGTCAAGACCATGCGTAAATTAATTATATTTTAGTCATTTTTTGTGTTCTAAAATGCCTGCCGGCTCGCGGAAGGACATGTTGCCAGCACACGCGCGGATTCAGTGAAGGCATGCGGGGCAGTCTTAAGCTAGTTGCACGCGGCGAGGAGGCGTGCTCAGCCGGGCCTGTAGCGAGTGCGGCCCTCTTGGCCGGCACGCCGGTTCAATGCCTACGCTATGAGAGGCCGCGTCCGTGTCAGAGCAATCACTCCCTCTAGTCCTTTTTTGTTTGGGTATAACAAAATCTTGTTTTCCATTCAGAGAATTCTTTGTTGTGCTTTTGAAAGTATATATAAAAAATGATGTATATAGAATGTAATTCCAATTGAAAATGGATCCCGCTCGAAAAAAATATAATACAAACGAGATTAGAATTGAGTTGGCACGGTAAACGTGCACTCTGCAAAATTTGAACGAAGCGAGGAAAGTCGCAGTAACCGCCCGAAACCAAAATCTGCGAGATGGAAATCACTACTGCCTATCCCTGCCACGCAAAGCCTATATGTTGGATTTCTATAGGTTTCGATAAGGGTAGGTTTGTAATTTCACCCAAACGTGACGTAACCTCCTCTCACCCGGATTCATACACGGTGGGCGCTAAAACACAGTGTGTCCTCAGCCGAAATCGACTCCCTCCCCAATTCATATTCATACACGGTGGGCGCCAAAAACAAACTCTCGTCGGCAAATATTCGATGTATGCGAGATTACCGTCCTATCCCGAACCGACTAGTGTTGCTGTGATGTAGTAGAAATTTGAAATGGGGGCTAAGTTTGTAAATTTCCTCGCATTTGAGACAAGCGCCCTGAATACATGGTTCCCCCCTTCCTCTCTACCTCCCTTTTCCCCATTCGTACTCCGTGGGCGCCAAAACACCCTCTCCACCCCACCCTCCTCCGTCCGCCACCCCATCCGCCGTCGTCCTCCTCCACCATGCTGGAGCTGATACCCCAATGCCGCCGTCCATTACAATAGATCGACCTCTCTCATCCACAGCTTCGGACCCGGATCCTTGCATCCCATCCTCTCGCTTCATCCCCGTCGTCGTCCACCTTGTCGGCGCCGCTCCTACAACCGTATCGTCCACCGCGCCCCGCCGCCACCATCTACCCTCCTAGATCTGCTTCCACGCCACTGATAGCCATCGCTACTGCAGCACCGTAAAATTCTCAGTAGATGCGTACACGGCGCCGCACCAGAGGCGGTACTCTTTCGTATCTGCTCAACTTATTTATTGCAGCAAGAAAATAGATCGCCACTGCTTTACTCTGATTTCTTGTCTTGGTCGCGAAGTTGCCTTTGTCCGATTTGCACCTTCAGATCTGCCATGGCACGCTCAACAACATACTCGCAATGCTTATGGTTTTCCCCTTTTATATTCCACACTAGTTAAATCACAGTAGACTAAATTTCAAAATTGGGTCAGTCGATTTTTCAGAGCTCGCCGGAGTTCGCCGGTGCGGTCGAAGGGGCTCGGGTGGGGATGATGGTTGTGGGGGGCGGTGGTGGGGCCTCGTCGAACAAAGAAAACTCGACGCGGGTGGGGGTGGGGGTGGGGGTGGCGGAGGAACACATGCGGTGGGGCCGGTGGTTCGGCCGGCAGCCCGTGCGATGTTCTGTATGGGAAGCACAGTATGTTCCTTGTCAGGAAGGGGAGCAGGGACATCTGCAGTCAATAGCTGATAGAGCTGGCCTGTACATGATCGATAGGCTTTCAATTACTAGCGGCAATACAACACTATAATTTCCATCCAGTTCCACTTTCCCGATTTATATATCCTGGTTATGGTGTACCCCTGTTATGTACACTATGATCTGCCTAGTTGCTGTGTGCTCTTGTTATCATGGTTTGGCAATAAACTATCTATACAGTATATTATGAACATATCATCTGCCAGCTATCCTTACTTCTGGAGCCTATTTTTTGTGTACTTGTGCCAGATTATATAAATGCACGCACCATATTACAACACACATGAGCTCTCTCATCAGAATCCAGTGATAGCACACAAGTGTTTATAGGGCGCCCCTATATTAGAATATCATCTGCATTAAAAAGATAATCTCACAACTATTTATGTTTTCATGGTACTCAGATATTATACGCAATTACAGTGAATATCAGAATCCGTGCATCAGAAGAATATTGTGGAACACTGCAATGACTTACAAAATTGGCAGCAAGGCATTCAGTGCCATTCTGGAATCAATGAAACTCGTACGCTCCCCACCTGTTGATTCTTGTTCAGAATATCATCCTAATTACTATTCTAACCTCGAGGAGTCAAAGGCAGATGGCCTGTCCTGTTCACCCATCAAGGTGTCTGTTCTAATTTGGCAAGGTTTTATTGATTGCGCGTATCTTGCATATGTTGTCTTGCATTTCTTCTACTTTGTTGCACCACCATCTGCTTAGTTTACTCATCATATATGTCGAGATGCCATGCCCATCCATTATCAATACATATTCCATCTGTCATCATACCATGTTTTTCAACTCAAATGTTGTTCTTGTGCATCAGACTTCAAAAAGGAAGAGGGTGATTGCCGAACCTGAAGGAGCACCAGCAAAGTCCTTGAAAAACGTGGTGGTGCCCGAGAAATCAGACAACACCCCACTTATATTGGCTGTACAACTAGTGACACAAAACGTAGGACCGACTCCAGTAGACTGTACCCATAATTCACTGGCCAGACCACTAGCCCCATCACACAGGACCTGCACTCCAGCAAAAGGTATATCGATTTCATTTGCCATAGCACCAGCTGTACCACAGAAAAATCCCACTCCAGCAAAAAGTACAGCAAGTCCACCGGCCGAAGACCTATCCCAACTGCAGAGATGGCCAATTCCTGCAGATTGGAACCCCATTCCATTTATTCCCAGTTTAAAAGACAATGTTTTCAATGTTGTTAGGGACTACGTGCATATATTCCCATCATGGGAAGATTATTGTGAAGACAAACACCATTTTCACATCTTCCTGTCCAACTTACGTGTAAGTGCTATTATTCATGGTTATTATGTTCCTGTTTTCTGCTGATTGAACACATCAATGATTTACATTACATTGTTGTAACTAGGCGAGTGTCAATCTGGATAGTCATGACGAACAAAGCTTGCTTGTGCTTTTCAAGGAAGCATTGCAGCAGTATCGGTGTTACCTGAGGAAATCACACTTTGATGGCAAGTCTATAAACGAATTTCTGGTGAAGTCTCCTGTGCTAAATTTAGAAGACATTGAATGGAAAAACCTTGTTATGCACTGGTCTCGTTCCCAGGATGAGGTATTGTCTATGAAATCACTTGACAATTTGAACTTCTACTTTTCTGCATGTGCCTTACGGATCTTTTTTGCAGGAAATCTTCTCGAAGAAGAATTCTGGTTTGACAAGAACGATAGGATATCGCAAATATGTTGCCCGCTGCTTTGCTCTTGTTAGTACCTGTTGTCCTGTATCACTGTACTTGCATACATACGTGGTTCATTATGTGACAACAGTATGCATGATAGCTTGCTTATCAATTGTTCGCTCCAAATTATCTGATCTGTATGAATGGTTACATTAGTGTAGAATATATCCAATGCTAATGTTTTTTTAGCTCTGCATTGTTCTTGTAAGTACATGCTGTCCTTTATCAGTGTACTTATAATGACAGGTAGTTGTTCATGTACCATCACTCTGCAGCTTATTTTCCTTTGCCCTCCATTTTCTACACATCAGATCTATATTTACTCTTACCATAAGGTTGGTACTGAAGAAGTTTAGTTGTGCATTGCTCTTTGCTGTACCTTCTGCCTGTATCGCTGCACTTACATTTATAGCTACTTGGTTATGTAGCATCACTCTTCATCTTATCTTAAATATTCTCCATTTTTTCGTATATTATCACATCTATATTTACTCTTAACAAAATGTAGAATAAAGGCAATGCTTTTGAAGAAGATTCTGTGGTAAACTTCTTGAATTGCCCCCCCCCCATCAGCATGGACAAGGCCTTTATATAGCATGTCTTCACCAATAATGTAAGTTTGTCCATCTCAAGCCTTCAAACTTTGTTGTATATATTTGGTTAGGCATGACTGCAACAGCTGTTTATTTTTTGTGTTTGCATCAAATTGCTTGTTTAAAGTGTATTATATGTAGTTCATAAACAAAAGTTCATCCTTTCTCAATTTAAGTTTTCAGTTGTACAACCAAGTTCCTTCTTCACACCATGTAAATTAAACTATACATAGCAAGTGATCTTCTTTTGCACTGCATGTATGCTTCGATTCTTCATCTGTAATCCAGTGGTGTGGTGAACCTACCCACGATAGCACAATGTCATATTCTGCAATGTCTTAACTATGAACAATGTCATATCATTCTACTATTATTTAAACCGTCTCTTCATTTGCCAATCTGAAATGGTATAAATTGACAGCACACCAACCATTGATACTTATGAGTTCTTGATCTGTAATCCAGTGGTGTCGTGAAGCTGCCAACTCCTTCACAATGTCATTTCCTGCCATGTCTTGACCTGAACAATACCATATTGTGTTAATGCAAATTTAAACTATGTCACTTTATTCGTCAGTAAGAAATGTGATGAATTGTCAGCACTGATACTTTTATGTGCAAAACCTGTCATCTGTCTGCTTGTTTATCTTTCAGAGTGAGGAAGATATAAGTGTTGAACAAGCGCAGTCTCATCATCTTGCTCAGCTGTTTGCGCTACAGCTCCCCAGCAGGCCTAACCTTTCTTGAACTCTATTGAAGTGCTGTTGGTTTTGTATATTATTTTGTCAGCGTGTTTATTTGCACTAGTGGCGATCTTTCATGCCCAGTGTATGTAATATGTTGTCTGCTTGTGCTTTATTATCATAGTGGCGAACTTTGATGCCCAGTGGATGTAATATGCCATAATTTCTTTATTGTATAGTATAGGTTTTTTCTTATTCACGATGCTGCAGTTATTTTACTATATATATATATATATATATATATATATATATATATATATATATATATCCTGTCCTCGCAGTAAACCAGCCAAACCGTAAAATTACAGTACATAATCGGGCCGTCATGCAATCACGATGTAGGTTTGGCCTGAAACGTGTTGATCAGCTCACGGGCCGGCAGTAGCCCGAAATGAACCCCGGTCCATGATTGTGCGAATCAAATCACGGGCTTTCAACAGGCCGAAAAATTGTCTCGGTCCTTGTTTGGCCCAATCAGATATCGGTTGCGAGCAGGCCGGATGCAAACGGGGCCGTAGTTAGGCCCAACTATAGGACGGGCTTTTAACAGGCTGAAATTAATATAGGGCCGAAATGTTAAACGTGCCCTTAACAGGCCAAAACTAATATCAGCCAAATTACTAAGTGGGCCTTTGGCAAGTGGGCCCAAATGCATAGTGTCTAGTTGACGGGCCGAATCTGATATGGGCCATAATTAGGCCCAAAACCTCTTAAAGGGCCGGACCTGATCTGGGCCGTAATTTGGCCCAGAACGTGGTAGGCTTTTAACGGGTCGGATCTCATATGGGCCACTATTAGGCCCGGAGCGTGGTAGGCCATTAATAGGCCGGATCAAATATGGACCGGCATTTGGCCCAAAACATGGCAGCAGGTTAACGGGCCGGCCTACTAGGGTCCTCAAAATCTTGTGGGCCTACAGCTGGGCTGGCCCATTAGTGTCGGCGAAATCTCGTGGGCCTTTAGCTGGGCCGGCCCATTATGATCCGCAAGAATTTTATGGGCCTTTACCTGGGCCAGCCTATTATGGCACACAAAAATCTTGTGGGCCTTTACCTAGGCTGACCCATTATGGCCTGCAAAATCTTGTGGGCCTTTAGCTGGGCCAGCCCATTATGGTCCGCAAAATCTCGTGGGCCTTTAGCTGGGCCGGCCCATTATGGTCTGCAAAATCTTATGGGCCTTTAGTTGGGCCGGCCGATTTAAACTTGTTGGGCCGTGCCACGTGTCAACGTATCATAGGCGCCTTCTGTCCAGTGAGTGGATGACATATGTCCCGACGATGAGCCGACACGTGTTTCATCTAGCCAATGATCATTTTACACGTGGAAAATCCCCATTGGTCGGGGCTGTTAACGGGTTATCGGATCCAAAACCTGACCCGATAGCTTAACGGCGTTCCGTTACGGTGGATGCCACGTGTCGGTCACCCTTGACAAAAGCATTTCTGTGACGCGTGATTTATCGTCATGGAAGTGGACACTTCCGTGATGATAATTTTGGTAATGTCATGGAACACTTCTACGACAACACAGGTATGACTATCTTGATCCTGTCATAAATTTGTCATGGATGTACATGCATAACAAAAAAAGCGACCTACTGTAACAAACACGTATCATCATGGAAGTGTATTTTTTTTGTAGTGTTTGCCTGAGATTCAACTCCTTCTGTGTGAAAATGTACTTCAAACTCTTGTGATCCATGTACACATCACAATGGTTCCTAATAAGAAAATGTCTCCAAGTTTTGAGTGCATGCACTACAGGTGCTAACTCCAAATCATGTGTGGCATAATTTAACTCATGCGGTCGAAGTTGACGTGAGGCATATGAAACAACTCTTCCATCTTGCATAAGTACACCTCCAAGTCCTAACCGAGACGCGTCACAATACACTTGGAAACCCTTGCATATATCTGGTAGAATCAGCACTGGTGTCGGTGTCAAAACCGGTGGATCTTAGGTAGGGGGTCCCAAACTGTGCGTCTAAGGCTGATGGTAACAGGAGGCGGGGGACACAATGTTTACCCAGGTTCGGGCCCTCTCGATGGAGGTAATACCCTACTTCCTGCTTGATTGATCTTGATGATATGAGTATTACAAGAGTTTGATCTACCACGAGATTGTAGAGGGTAAACCCTAGAAGCTAGCCTATGATTACGATTGTTGTTGTCCTACGGACTAAACCCTCTGGTTTATATAGACACCGTAGGGGTCTAGGGTTACACAGAGTCGGTTACAAGGGAGGAGATCTACATATCCGAATTACCAAGCTTGCCTTCCATGCAAAAGGAGAGTCCCACCCGGACACGGGACGAAGTCTTCAATCTTGTATCTTCATAGTCCAACAGTCCAGCCAAAGTATATAGTCCGGCTATCCGAGGACCCCCTAATCCAGGACTCCCTCAGTAGCCCCTGAACGAGGCTTCAATGAGGATGAGTCCGGTGCGCAGATTGTCTTCGGCATTGCAAGGCGGGTTCTTCTCCAAATCCCGAGTACCTGTCGTAACAAGTAGTGTCCGGCTTCCCATGAATGTTGCACTCCTCGGCTCCTGTGCTTTAATAATGGCTATCTTCCACGTGTCGAGCGAATGCGAGAAGTCGGGGCATTTTTACATTTGCCAGCCTAACCATGTAAGTAAATCGTCTATTTAAAGAGTCAGGGATCCTTAGATCCAGATCACACCATCCTCCCACAGCGAGTATCCATCGAAGCGCGCCCGGAGAAGTCCATCCCATCATGATCGACCATCGCAGCTCCTCCTCTCGCTCCCATAGCACTAAGCCAGGTAATTGGGAGAAGTGTTCCATCCCCCACAACCAATTAGTAGAGTTGCAGACCCAGGGGTTTCTCCCTCCTGCATATATTGTCCCCATCCGAGCTGGACTAGCCACTTATAATGGTGGGGAGCAAGCGGAGAGGTTTCCCAACCCATCTAGGGGGGAGCGGGTATGCCTTGTCCCTTACTTATTGAGGGGACTCGGATTTCCAATCCACCCGTTCCTCCGCGGGCTCCTGGAGTTCTATGGGCTCCAGCTGCATAACTTTACTCCCGCCTCCATATTACACATCGCCGGCTACGTCGCCTTTTGTGAGATGTTTTCGGGTTGCGAAGCTCATTTCAAGCTATGGAAGAGGCTATTCTTCCTCGTACCCCGTACACAGGAGGGGTCAATATATCAAGTGGGCGGAGCCGAAATATGGCGCATCGCCGGGACCGAATACCTGTCCGGTACTCCGAAGAAGACATCTGAAGACTGGCCTTCGGAGTGTTTTTATATGGAGGACGTCCCCCTTCCGGACCCTATTCGGATGGACCTTCCTGAGTTTAATAATGCCCCTTTGAAGAAATGCCACAGCTGGCACCCTCGGAGCCCCCAGGAGGAAGATAACAGAGAGTTCCTTTACCTGATGGGCAGGATAAAAATGCTGGCCAAATCAGGACTGACAATAGTCGAGGTTATGTCAATATGTATATTGCGGGGGGTGCAGCCACTTCAGTATCGGGGAAAACCCGTGTGGCACTTCAATGGAGAAGACAATGCCACCCGCTGTGGTCGTAAAGGTCTGGACTCCGCCGCTGCTCTAGCGAAAATACTATCCGATTTGTACAAAGGAGAGGAAGAGGAGTTCATCCGCATTAAGCCACGGGATGTATTCTCCATGTACAACCCCCCAAACTGGGTGAGCTGTTACCTTTTACTCCAGACCTTCCCGCATTCTTCATCATAAATATTTACCTTGCTATTGCATAGCAGGAACTGCGAAAAGCTGTGAGGGAGGTCCACAGCCTGTCTCTGTAGCCAGAGGACCCTGATCGGGCTCGACCCCGGACTCGAAGAAGATCCGGACATATTTGTGGAGCTCATCGACAGGACGTTCTATCAGTTAAGCTGCGACGGTGCCTTGGTGGTCATCATGGCCGATTATCCCGGCCTGCTCCCTGCATCGCATGTAAGTAAAACCGAAGTCCCATCTTCCGAGAAGGATCCCTTTTTTGCACTTTACCCACCGCAAGGTATTGCTTCTTACAGGGGAGGCCCTCGGGGCGCCATGCCGAACCCGCAGTGACTCATCAAGAAGGGGCACCGAATCCGGGTAGGCTTAAAAGGAAGGCAGTCAGGACTGAGACGCCGTCGGAGAGGTATGAAAAAGAATCCTACTCCGTGGTTTTCGTATTTAAAATATAGTAACATCCATGGTTCCTGGCAGAAAAACGCTCGCCGGACCTCGTCCGGAGAGCCTACCGGCCACGCCTCCACCAGCCGGACTCCAGAGCCGGACTAAGGAGCAGATGCTAACGTGGGGACAACACCGGATGTTCCTCCCACAGAGCATGCGAATAGGCTGTCTGCTACAAATTCTGAAGTGGAGAGTGCCATGAATCACAGGCGTCGCCAGGCCGTACTCCGCGACCCAGGTTTCTTCGAAGAGGCGTTCGATGCCTTCAGCTCAGGAGACGCGTACATCTGAGCTGCTCAAAATGGCCTTGCCAGAGCCACGGACCAGTATGTAAATGATATACGGGTAATAAAATCTGATAATTATGTATATCAGTAGCCCATGAGACTTGAAACAGTTGGCACAACTGATTTAAGGATCATTATATGCATAGGTTCTTACGGAGAAGAATACCCGATTGTCTCAAGAACTGGAGGAGTGCAAAGCCCAGCTATGGCCGCAGTTGCCGAAATGGAGGAGTCCAAGAAGGCCCCATCTGGTAATACTTGTCCTGATCGAGAAGAATGAAATGACATGTACCAGTTAGTATTCGGCATGCACGCAAATCTAACAATAGATTCTACAGATAATCCCGGAGTGAATCCGAAGATCGTGCGAGGGGATGAGCAACATGATCAACGACAGCTAGAGGCCGGCGAGCGCGTGCTTACGCGGGTTAGGCGGGAGAAAAACGATCTCCAAGATGCCAATACCCGGCTGGGTGTTGAACTGAAAGATGTTCGGGCCCAGCTCGCTGACTCCGTAAAGGAGAATAAGGGGCTTCGACGCGCCATTTTTAGTAAGTGCTTGAATGAACTTTTATAGAGTTCGGCGAAGAAACCGGCTACCAGAGTTATATCTGTAGGTATGCTAACGGGTCATCCCGAAGAGGAGATGCCCGGGTCTGCGGGCGATCTTCTGCAAGAGCTCTCACAACTGCACAAACAAGTTCGGCAGGTGATGCAGGGCATTTCCTAGGCCTTGTGGCCATCCGCCTCCCTGCCAGGAGGCATGGGGGAGCTCGTAGAGATGCTCAAGGGAGCGCGGCGGTGCTTCCGATTATGGAAGATATCTGCCTGCCGACAAGGTGCAAGGGAAGCCTGGGCCATGGTGAAGACACGATATACCAAGGCTGACCCGAACCACATGGCCGAGGTCGTACTTGTAGGGTTTGATGGGAAAGAGATCCCCGTTAGTCTGGTATATGACCAGGTAAAATTAGCCGCAAAGTATTCCCAACAGGATTGTAGGCTAGACAGCCTGTTGGATGGTATAGAAGAAGAATTTAGTTAGTCTAAGAGACCGTGTACTTCAAGTGACATATATTGTCCCTAGTCGGATTGTAAATCATTTGTCATGGCGGACCTTTTTGCTTCGACCTCCGGACCCGACAGTCCGGAGTGTGTCCGAATACCCGCTCAGTTATGTAAAAACCGTGGTACGCGTGGAAACCAGGCGTAGGGGTCATAAGTGCTTGAACAGACAAGTACCCAACTAGATATGTTATATTACATGGATAGTAAGAAACATCTTCCAGGGAGAATAGTTCCGTTAAGGGTTCCTTTCCCTGGGTATGCATGCATTAATGTGCATGTCCGAACTGCGAAAAGAGATGCGGGATATAAACATCTAGGGGCATGTATTGCAATAAGTAAAAGTCATCTTTTGTTCACCGACTGAATATTCCCTTAAGAACGCTAGCTTTAGGCTTCACCCAGTATGAGGTACACATCCGGCTGACCCAACAGTAACAATCGCAGAGGTGCTCCCCTTATGCCCTAGCCGAATTAACGGAACGTGGAGCATAATCACAAGAGCCAGGCAACCCAGCTTGGCCAAAACTTAAGTAATATCAATGCATATAATGGCAAAGAAAAGGTACATGTGGAAAAGTAACACATGTGCAGGGGGCATAGAGCCCGGAACATAATTATATTAAGCTTTTGTATAAGAAGACCCCAAGTATAATGAGCACGCATGGCGCGTCGAGATTGTGTAGTCAAGACACATTTTAACCTTTTAAGGCTGTGAAGAAAAAGGGAAGAAAGAAAGAAAGACAAATAGCGGATATATAAAAAAGGCGGAAGTAAGAAGATGAACACAGAGTCCGGCACTAGGCGTAGAACCTTCGGAGTCTGGCCGCGTTCCATGGGTTGGGCTCGAGTCGATTGTCCGATGCATCACACAGACGGTACGCTCCACCGGTTAGAACTTTGTTGATGATGAAGGGACCTTCCCATTTGGGCTTGAGCTTGTCCTTTTTCTTCTCTGGTAGGCGTAGAACGAGTTCGCCAACGTTAAAAGTTTTGGCCCGTACTTCTCTGCTTTGATACCATCGAGCTTGTTGTTGATAGAATGCGAAGCAGGCTTTTGCAACGTCACGCTCCTCCTCTAGGGCGTCTAAACTGTCCTGCTAATCAAGCTCGGCTTCTTTCTCTTCGTACATGCACACTCGAGGTGAGTCATGAATGATGTCGCACGGCAGTACCGCCTCTGCGCCGTACACCATAAAAAACGGTGTGTATCTGGTAGTGTGATTCGGCGTGGTCCGTAGCCCCCATAGTACGGAGTCGAGCTCCTCAACCCAGTGCGTATCTGATTCCTTCAAGGATCGCACTAATCTAGGTTTAATGCCGCTCATAATAAGACCATTTGCCCGTTCGACTTGACCGTTTGTTTGGGGGTGATAGACAGAGGCATAATTGAGCTTAATGCACATGTTACCGCACCAAGTTTTTACCTCGTCAGCTGTGAAGTTCGAGCCATTATCGGTGATGATGCTGTGGGGGACACCATAATGGTGTACAACCCTGGATATGAAGTCTATCACTGGTCCGGACTTAGCCGTTTTAACTGGTTTGGCCTCTATCCATTTGGTGAATTTATCCACCATGACCAAATAGGTAATTTTTCTTATGGCTTCCTCCTTTAAGGGGTCCGACCATATCAAGCCCCCAGACCGCAAAGGGCCAAGTAATGGGAATTGTTTGGAGAGCGGTAGGTGGCATATGGCTTTGGTTTGCAAAAAGCTAGCAACCGACGCAATGTTGGACGAGGTCCTGTGCGTCTGCTCGGGCTGTCGGCCAGTAGAAACCTGTATGGAAGGCCTTGCTTACAAGGGCCCGAGCTGCAGTGTTATGGCCGCCGAGTCCAGCATGAATTTCTGCCAAAAGTTGACGTCCTTCCTCTTCGGAGATGCACCTTTGAAGTACTCCGGTAGCGCTTTTCTTATAAAGCTCTCCCTCGTGGACCTTGTAGGCTTTAGACCGCCGCACAATGCAACATGCCTCGTTTGAGCCCTCAGGGAGTTCTTCCCTATTTAGGTAAACCAAGAAGGGTTCTATCCACAGGGCGATGACATCCATAATCACGTGGGCCGAAGGTGTTATTTCGGTGGCGGAGCCTCCGATTACATCACTGTGTTCGGGGTCTGGTGTTGTGGACGGATCTGGACTATTGTTGCCGGTCTCCCCTTCCCACACCATGGATGGATTAAATAGCCTTTCCAATAAGATATTAGGTGGGACAGGGTCACGCTTAGCGCCGATGCGGGCAAGGATATCCGCCGCTTGATTGTTTTCTCGGACCACATGGTGGAATTCGAGCCCCTCGAACTGAGCTGACATTTTGAGGACGGCATTGCAGTAAGCCGCCATTTTGGGTCCTTGGCATTGAAGTCTCCATTTATTTGAGATATTGTGAGGTTTGAATCCCCACGCACCTCTAGGCATTGAATGCCCATGGAGACTGCCATCCGAAGAGCATGCAATAGGGCCTCATATTCTGTTGCATTATTGGAGTCTGTGTATAATATTTGGAGTACGTATTGGACTGTATCTCCGGTGGGGGATGTCAGGACGACGCCCTCCCCCAGACCAGCCAGCATCTTAGAGCCGTCAAAGTTCATGATCCAATTGGAGTACGCGCAGTACTTGCGACTTAATGGCTTGCCGTGGCTTGTATGTTATGTCGAACGAGAGGAGCTCAATAGCCCATTTAGCAATCTAGCCCGTGGCATCGCGGTTATTTATTATGTCGTTGAGTGGTACTTCAGAGGCCACCGTAATTGAACATTCTTGAAAGTAGTGTCGTAGTTTCCAGGGTGCCATGAAGACCGTGTATGCTATCTTTTGATAATGTGGGTACCATGATTTGCACGGAGTGAGGACAGTGGATACATAGTATACTGGCTTTTGAAGCAGGAACTTATGCTCATCGTCTCTCGTTTGACGACGAGCATTGGCTTACAACCTGGTGTGTTGCCGCTATATATAACAACATTGGTTCGCCGATATTTGGCGCGGCCAAGATTGGGTTGCTGGCCAAGAGGGCTTTTATTTCTTCCAATCCGGCCGTGGCCGCATCCGTCCACTTGAAGTGTTCGGTGCGTTGAAGAAGGCAATAAAGAGGTAATGCCTTTTCTCCCAATCGGGAGATGAAGCGGCTTAAGCAGCCACACATCCGGTTAATTTCTGGATTTGCTTGAGGTCTGTTGGGATAGCCAACTGTGATAGAGCTCGGATTTTAGCAAGATTTGCTTCAATTCCTCTATTGGAAACGATGAAGCCCAAGAGCTTTCTGGCGGGCACGCTGAAAAGACATTTTTCTGGATTGAGCTTGATGTCATATGTTCAGAGATTGTCGAACGTAAGCCTCAAGTCGTCAATTAAAGATTCGACATGTCTGGTTTTGATGACCACATCATATACGTATGCCTCCATTGTTTTGCCGATTTGTGCTTCCAGGCATGTCTGAATCATGCGTTGATAGGTTGCACCGGCGTTTTTGAGCCCGAAAGGCATGGTGTTAAAACAGAAGGGGCCATATGGAGTGATGAATGCCGTTGCGGCTTGATCGGACTCCGCCATCCTGATTTGATGGTATCCAGAGTATGCATCGAGGAAACACAATGAGTCGTGTCCTACGGTAGCATCGATAATTTGATCGATGCGGGGGAGGGGGAAGGGATCCTTGGGGCAAGCCTTGTTAAGGTCCTTGAAATCGACACATAGGCGCCAGGATTTTTCCTTCTTTTGTACCATCACCAGGTTTGCTAGCCAGTATGGCTGTTTTATTTCTCTAATGAATCCGGCCTCGGGTAACTTGGCTAGATCTTCTCCCATGGCTTGTCTCTTAGGCTCTGAGAAACGCCGAAGAGTCTGCTTGACCGGCTTGTATCCCTTTAGAATGTTTAGGCTATGCTCGGCCAGCCTGCATGGGATTCCTGGCATGTCTAAAGGATGCCAGGAGAAGATGTCCCAATTATCGCGCAAGAACTCCTGTAGTGCGGCGTCTGTTGTGGGGTTCAGTTGTGCCCCGATGGATGCTGTTTTTATAGGGTCCGTTGGGTGGACCTGGAATTTGACTATTTCGTCCGCTGGTTTAAAAGAGGTGGACTTGGGTCTTTTGTCGAGTATCACGTCGTCCCTGTCCACTATGGAGCGCAGCTGTCACACCCTAGCTAGTTCATGCATTAGAGTGATAGCATCATGTTTCAATTTCCTAGAAAAATGAAATGGGGATGACAGAACACCCAGCACCCTCTTAAACCAACTAGGGTTTACTAAAATTGGTTTCAATGAACCCAAAATGCCCTTCACAAAATGTTCATCATTTCTGGATTGGGCTAAAACCCCTGGCAAAAATGGTGCACTCTTTTTTAGGACATTCTGGATTTTTTGAATTAAATCATAAGTATTTGAATTTGGGCATTTAAATGCTATAAAATATTTTAAATGCTCAAATAATTCTGGAAATAAGTGTGGGCTGTTGGAAATAATCTAAACAGAGCCTATAATTATTTTCAGGATTTCTGGAAACGTTTTAGTATTTTTAATAAAGCCCAACAGTTGCAGAAAATTAGAAAACAGAAACAAATCAGAAAAGAGAGAGAGAAAGGCCAGAGGCCACTTACCTGGCTGGCCCGGCCCATCTGGCCTGTGCCAGTCATCACCTACCTCTGCCAGTAGGTAGAGGAGGGACACCGCGACGCCGCCGCGCTCACCACGCCTCCTCCCTGCCTGCCTGCCGTCACCCGCGCCAGCGCGATGCCTCGAAGCACCTCTGCGGCACCGCCCCGACCTCGTTGACACCTCACACGCACCCCTGCCTCTCTCCCTCGCTCTCTCCCACGATGGCCGACGCTGCCGTAGCTGCACCGTCGCCATAGCCGTGCTCTCTGTCGTCTCCATGCCACACCACTATGTCTAGGAGCTCCGCCGCCCTCCTCTCTGTCGAGCAGACCGAGCCCCGAGCGCTCGCTCGCCTTGGAGTTACCGCCTCGTCCTCGTCTTCGCTGATCGCCGCTGGAGATCCCTTTCGCCGTCACCACTGCTCCAGCTCATCCCCGACCTCGCCGTTTAGATCGTCGCAACCGCTGTGAGCTCAGCTACATTCCCATCCTCTCTGTTCTCGCTGTCGTGCCCTACATCTACTGCACGAAGCTCACCCGCACGCGCCGCCGCCCGCGTCATCGCCGGTCATGCTCCGGTGACCATATGGTCCCGGGCTTGTGTCCAACGCACTCCCTAGATCGCGTAGGAGCCGTAGATGCTAGCGCCGCCCCGCCTAGGCAACTACAGCAATGAGCCCGAGCTCACCCGAGCTCCGGCGACCGCCAAGGTCGGCACCGGTGTCATTCCCGGCCTCCTCGAGCTCCACTTCCACCACCAAACGACGCGGCTTGCTTCCAGCTCCCCGTAGATGGTCTCGGCCGCCCGTTTGGTCGCCGGAGATGCAAACCCGAGCCCCTCCGCCGCGTCTGTCATCGCCGGCGTCAAACCGCCGGCGAGTTGACCTCATTTGACCATGGGTTTAACTCCCCTGGGTCAATGACAGGTGGGCTCAGAGCCCTGCTAATTTTAGCTTAGCACTAATCAACTATTAGTTAACCCAATAGGTCATTGACATGCGGGCCCAGGCCCCACTAACAGTTTAGTTAGTACTAACTTAATTCTGTTAGTTAGCTGAGACACTAACAGATGGGGCCCACCAGTCAGGTTTGACCTGGGCTGGCGCCTTTGACTCGCTGACGTCACAGTGACGCAGTGCTGACGCAATTATTTATTTATTTGGATTTATTCTTATATAGGAAATTCTAGAAAATAGCCTAAACTTCTAAAAATCATAGAAAATCAACCATAGCTCCAAATCAAACAAAATATATATGAAAAATGATCAGAAAATTTCAGTCTTTCCATCTGTAATGGTTTCATGCATGACAAAACACTCTAACCTTGCTGTTTAGGTGAAACAAGCTAATACACTTATTATGCATAAGAACTTAAGCTTTCATTTGAATCTTTGATTCAAATGGACCCATTTCAACCTGCTTCACATTGCATTAGGCAGGACACCTCATTTTGCCATGTCATAGCATGCATCATATTGTTGCATATTGCCTTGTGTTGATTATATACTGTGGTGTCTTTCATGGTAGGTTCTGCCTCCGAGGATATCTCCGAGTATCCAGCTGAAGGGCAGTACCCTACTACCACTCCATCAGGCAAGCAGCCCCATTGATCATATCGATACAATCCCATGTTCTCGCCTCTGCTCTCGTTTACTGCATTTAGACAACAACGTTTCAAACTACTGTGTGCTACGGTAGTTGAACTCTTATCCTCTGCATGACCTGTCATTGCCACAGTAATTAGATGAAACCCACTAGCATGTGTAAGAGTTGATTGAGCCATGTATGTGTTTCCTACCTTGCTATGCCTGCTATGCTTAGAGTTTGGTCAGGTCTGGTTCATCTGGGTGATGGGCTAGAGTGAAATGGTTATGTCGGTAATGTGAGGGATGTGTTGAACATGTTTTGGTAAAGGTATCGATGAGAGGCCATGTAGGAGTACATGGTGGGTTGTTTCATTGAGGCCATCCATAAGAACTGAGATCTGTATGCGTGATTTAAGATTCAGCTACTACCACATGTTGGGCCCTGAAATATGACCCCGCTCGACTTACGAACCCCTCTCGTCCTCTGTCCAGGAGTTGCAACTAGTTTCTAGTGTTTGTAGGTTATGTGTTGGCGGTCGTGCGTAGCACCGACCCTAGGGGTGGGCTATGATGTGGTAGATACACTGTGGCCGGGTATGCCGGGCACCCGTTTGGCATCTCGGGACCCTGTACACATCGTTTGGGGCCGTTGAGGACACCCCGGCCAGATTTCCATGCGGATGGAACCCAATAGGCGATAAACCTGGACTAGAGACCTGTGCGGTTAGTTAGGTCATGGTCTACACCCACGTCGGCTTTCGCTTGAAGTCTGCCGAGCACATGTCGTGTGCGGACGCTAAGTGGTGGAAACATGTCCGACGAAGTACACCCCTGCAGGGTATAAAATTATTCAAATAGCCGCGTCCGCGGTAAAGGACTACTTGGTTGCCTATACAGTTCATAGACAAGTTAATGGTTACTACTAAAAGACTCAAGATAAGTGTGAGTACCGAGGATGGCCCTCTCGTAGGATGACGAGGGAGGATCCCCGGTGGAGTATTGTGTTGGTGATTAGTGGACTCGTGTGCGAAAACTATTTTCCTAGTGGTGTCTCGTAGGATAGCTTAGCCAAGAGTCAAAGCTGGCTTGCTGCAATAACTCCACCACCTTCTTGAGAATGAGCATGTATAGTAGGTTCTGATGTAAGACTTGCTGAGTACCTTTGTACTCATGTTTGCTTTAATTACTGTTTTCAGACGACAACACCGCCCCCTCCGATGGGTTTTATGTAGACCTCCACATCGATGAGTAACTTGCCACCCAGGTGGTGATCCTGGCCATGGAGGGCCCTATGTAGATAGATAGGCTTCGACAAGCCTTCTTTCTTTCTAGTGTCTGTACTCAGATTATTTGCTTCCGCATGTGCTTGTATGCTTGTATGACTTGAGTGTCGGGTCATGTGACCCCTACCTGTATGAACATGTTATGTATGGCTCTCTGGAGCTGTTAAATAAAGTACTTGAATTGTAGAGTTTTGTTGTGATGCCATGTTGTATTTGCACATATCGAGCATATTGTGTGTACGATTGAAATGCTTGGTATGTGTGGGATCTGACAATCTGGTTGTTTATCCTTGGCAACCTCTCTTATGGGGAAATGTAGTCTAGTTCTCCTTGAGCCATAGTAGTCCGCTACAGCCCAGTTCACCGAAGTCCTGCTAGCCGAGCACTACTGCTCAGGACACTTGACTGGTCGGCATGTGTTTCACTTCGTTCCTATGTCTGTCCCTTCGGGGAAATGTCACGCGGTGACATCCGGAGTCCTGCCTAGCCTGCTACATCCCGGGTTCCCCGGAGTCCTGTTAGCCCAGTGCTACATCCTGGAATCACACGCTATTGACCGAAATGCTCGATGTGATTCATGTATGCCTGTCTCCATAGGTCTGTGCCGCTTTGGGTTCACGACTAGCCATGTCGCCCCGGGTTCTCTGTCATATGGATGCTAGCGACACTATCATATACGTGAGCCAAAAGGCGCAAACGGTCCCGGGCCATGGTAAGGCGACACCCGTGGGGATACCGTGCGTGAGGCCGCAATGTGATATGAGGTGTTACCGGCTAGATCGATGTGACTTGGAATCTGGGTCCTGACAGCGTTGGCATCAGAGCCAGACTGCCTGTAGGTTCGTTGAGCCAAACTGGTCGATGTCGAGTCTAGAAATGCTTTAGTTATATGTAGGGGAATTGATTGTGAGGGAACATAAGGCTCTTTTACTCCTTTACCTTATGCCCTCTGATCTGAGTCATTTTCTTCTCATTCTACGTGGGTTAAGGACTAGGCTCTCTTCTTCCTATCAGGTTCACGTGTTACTAATCCGTAGTAGCTTATAGGATTGTTGTTACAAGCCTCAGTATAGTTTCTACTAATTTTAGTATGTTGCCAGTTGAATCAGAACCTTGATATGATGTTGTTGAGTGGTATTGCAAACTGTTGTGGATGTCTCAAACCTTTTTCTGAGCATTTACAGCCGTTATGCTGTCCGATTTCCCCTAGAAAATTCTAATGCCTTTGCATTATTCTGTGCTTTCATATGGCCACCCGTTCCCAGAACCAAGTGGTTCATCTGACCCGGTGCCTCGATGTGCCCGGCCACATGGCCATGTTGGTTCGAGTGATGGTCGAGTCAGGCTATCGGTGGTATCCAGAATATACCGTCGAGGAGCAGTTCAGAGACTTCAACCAGAGCCAGTACCTTTGTACGTCAGGATATATCCCTCTTATCCAGGAGCCACTCAGCCCCTTCACTGTTCCTATGGACTTGGTGTCACTATTGAGATCTCTGTGTAGGATGCAGCCTATTCAATGATGACTATCATTCGAGCCAGGACTGCCTTGCTTCAGAACACCGATTTCCGTTACATGCCAGCCTCACTTCCTGGAGCACAGGGGTACTATCAGGCTTTGTACTATGACTCTACACATGAGGAGTCACTACTTTGCACCACTGCCGAGATGCTCGAGGATAAGGACCGCGAAAATCAGGCCTTGCGTATGGAGCTTTTCAACTCTCGTGCTGATCACTGGTCCACTTTGACTCAGTTTGCACCTGCGGTATAGGCAGGATACATGGACCTGAGGGACTTGTACCTTGTGCGGTCTGGATTGCCAGATTGTATGGAGTGGCGTGATGTAGGAGGCATCACACCTCCTCGTGGTACCCGTATACCACCGCCTGTGGGACCAAGGCCACATCCGAGTCTCTATGGTCCTCAGGCTCCGCAGGACCGTCTGTTCCCAGATGATCATGTTCCACTCCCAGGCTTTGGTGGCGACCTTTATGAGGATTACTACGGAGCCGTATGAGCTAGTAGTAGTTTCACTAGTACTATAATAGTTGTAATCTCCACAGTCCTGCGTGACCGTGGGATACGACTTGGTGTGTATCACGCTCCGGAGGTGTAGAAAAATAATGTATAGGAGCTTGGAATGACTCCGGTGAGATGTAATGTCTTTAACCGTAGTTGTACTCTGGCATGGGCTTGTACTAAACTATGTACGGTGTGTATGACCAATGGTATATATATGGCAGTTTCTATATTACCATGTCGTGCAATGAACATCTTAGCATTCCATGTTATCCATTACATTCTGCACTTCCTTGCTAAGTTTGTGCCATCCTTGTCTAAACCGTTGTCTTGTTTTTCCTAGGATGGTCAACACCCGCAGCAACCCTGCTGCCCTAGAGCAGGGGGAAGCTAGTGCAGCTAGGGGTGAAAATCTGCCTCACCCACCTTCTCTGGCCGAAGTTATGCTGGAGACGGAAAGAAACAAGCGTGAGACTAACCGCTTGCTGGAGCGGATTGAGCAGAACACTGCACTCCATCAGCGAAATGACTTGGTGTCAATCAATGACTTCATCAAGTTGTACCCACCACAGTTTAATCGTTCCGTCGAGCCCCTCGACGCGGATGACTGGCTCCGCAGCATCACACACAAGCTACGTTCTGCCAACGTAGCCGAAGCTGATAAGGTTACCTATGCTGCCTATCACCTCGAAGGCCCTGCTAGCCTTTGGTGGGAAAACTTTGAGGCTATGCGCCCGGTCGGCCAAATCACTACTTGGGCTGAATTCAGTGAGGCTTTCCGTGAGCATCACATCCCGGAAGGTCTCATAGATCGCAAGAGGGAAGAGTTCTGCAATTTCACCCAAGGAAGACTGACTGTGGATGCATATAGTCGTGAATTTGGGAATCTGGCATGATATGCTCCTGAAGAGGTATCCACCGATGCTAAGAAGCAAGCAAGGTTCCGCAAGGGACTCAACCCTGAGTTCGCCGCGATCTTCGTTTGCACAAGTGCACCTCCTTTCAGAAGTTGGTCAATAAAGCCATCAGTGCTGAGATCGGCCAGTCTGACTATGATGCTTCATGCAAGCACTCTCGTGATTTTGGTTCTTCATTCGGCTCAGGATCTCAGAAGCGCCGGGTGTGGATTCCTAGCATGGCACTGCCACCCAGGTTCATTCCGAGGCCATCCTTTCAGGCGCCTCGTCCCAACCAGCAGTTTGCACCGTCCAAGCCCTATGGTGGCCCCACTGCTAATGCTGCTCCACGCCCCAATGTTGTGACATGTTTCAAGTGTGGAGAGTTGGGTCACTACAGTCGAGAGTGTCCCTAGAACAACAACCCCAGTCAGTCTGGAATGTCCGTTGGCCGTGGTAAGCCAGCGGGAAAGACATTCTACGCCAAGCCAGTCACCACTGCCCGTGGCCATGTCAACTATGTCTCAGCTGAGGAGGCTCATGATGATCCTAACATCGTCCTTGGTACACTCCTTGTTAATTGCCATCCGACATCTATTCTTTTTGATACTGGAGCATCTCATTCATTCATATTTGAGAACTATGCTCGATTGCATAACACGACATTCTATGACATGCCCACTTCCATGGTAATTCAAACCCCTGGCTCTAGATGGCAAACCTCTAGAGTAAGCCATGGGAATGAAATTCTTGTTGATAGACTCATCTTCCTTGCATCCTTAATAGCTCTCAAGTCCTCGGACATAAACATCATCTTGGCTATAGACTGGATGTCAGCTCATTATGCTAAGATTGATTGTGCCACTAGAACCGTTCAACTTACTCACCCATCGGGCAAGACAGTCAATGTCTTAACTCGAGTGGCCAAGCGCTAGCTTTACTACCTAAATGCCAACCCCCTTTCAGACCTTGAAGATATTCCGGTAGTCCGAGACTTTCTGGATGTCTTTCTAGAAGAACTGCCAGGTGTTCCACCTGACAGGGATGTCGAGTTTGTGATAGACCTTGTTCCAGGAACCGTTCCAATTTCTAGGAGACCCTATAAGATGGCACCCTTAGAACTAGCCGAGCTTAAGAACCAACTCGATGAGTCCTTGAAAAGGGGTTTCATCCGTCCTAGTTCCTCCCCTTGGGCTTGCCCCGTCCTCTTCGTCAACAAGAAGGATGGAACATATCGGATGGTTGTAGATTACCGACCTGTCAACTTGGTCACTATCAAGAACAAGTATACGCTCCCCAGGATCAACGATCTGTATGATCAGCTTGCTGGATCCTCAGTCTTTTCCAAGATGGATTTGAGGTTGGGCTACCATCAAATCAAAATCAGAAACGGGGACATTCCCAAAACGGCCTTCATTACTTGTTATGGCCAATACGAGTACACCGTTATGTCCTTCGTTTTAACCAATGCTCCAGCCACTTTCTCTCGGTTAATGAACTCGGTCTTCATGGAGTATTTGGATAAATTCGTCGTAGTATACCTCGATGACATACTCATCTACTCCAAGAATGAAGAGGAACATGTCGAACATCTAAGGCTGGTATTGACAAAACTTCGAGAGCATCGCCTTTATGCCAAATTCTCCAAGTGTGAATTTTGGTTGCCAGAAGTGACCTATCTAGGCCATGTAATCTCTGGTAAGGGTATTGCTGTCAATCCCGAGAGAGTTCAAGCCGTCCTTGATTGGACTCCACCTGAGACGGTCAAGCAAGTTCGGAGCTTCCTTGGCTTAGCGAGCTATTGCCGCCGCTTCGTCGAGAATTTCTCCAAGGTTGCTAAACCTCTAACTGAACTCCTCAAGAAAGATAAAAAGTTCGAGTGGACCCCACAGTGTGAGTTCAGCTTTCAGGGACTGAAAAGACGCCTGACGTTTGCTCCCGTACTGGTACCACCAGATTTCTCCAAGGACTTTATTATCTATTGCGACGCCTCGCGACAAGGACTAGGTTGCATACTCATGCAAGATCGTCAGGTAATTGCCTATGCTTCACGGCAATTACACCCCCATGAGGAAAACTATCCCACACATGATCTAGAGCTTGCAGCTGTAGTCCATGCACTCAAAACTTGGCGACATTACCTTCTCAGTAATCGTTGCGAGATCTTCACCGATCACCAAAGTTTGAAATATATCTTCACCCAACCGGATTTGAATCTCAGGCAAAGATGTTGGGTCGAGTTGATCTCAGATTACGACTTAGGAATAACTTGCAACCCGAGCAAAGCCAATGTCATGGCCGATGTGCTAAGTCGTAAATCTTATTGTAACAACCTGATGTTACAACAAAGTCAACCACTTCTCCACGAGGAATTTCGTAAGCTTAACCTTCACATTGTTCCTCAAGGATTTCTATCCACCCTGGTGGCGAAACCTACCCTTACGGATCAAATCATAGCTGCCCAGAAGCGTGATAAGGGCATATTCTGGATTAAGGAAAACATTGCTAGCGGAGTTGCTAAATGTTTTTCCATGGATGAGAGAGGTGTTGTCTTCTTCGAGAACCGCTTGGTGGTTCCCAAGAAACAACATCTACGTCAGTTGATTCTTAAGGAAGCTCATAACTCCCCTCTCACCATTCATCCCGGTAGTACTAAAATGTATCAAGACCTACGCCAGAGGTTTTGGTGGACTAGGATGAAGAGAGAAATTGCTCAATATATTGCTAGTTGCGACGTCTGTCGCCGTGTTAAAGCAGAGCATCAATGGCCTGCTGGCACCCTTCAACCTTTGGCTATTCCTGAGTGGAAATGGGATAAAGCCAGTATGGATTTCATTACTGGGTTTCCCAGGACCAAGAGAGGGAATAATTCCATCTTCGTCGTGATCGACCGTCTTCCAAAGTAGCCCATTTCCTACTTGTTCGTGAGAGTATCACCGCTAGCCAGCTAGCTAACCTATACATCTCCCGAATAGTGTCTCTTCATGGTGTCCCATTGGAAATTAACTCAGACCGTGGGAGTCTCTTCACCTCTCAATTTTGGGAAAGTTTCCAAAATGCTATGGGAACTCGTCTCTCTTTTAGCACCGTCTTCCACCCCCAATCAAGTGGTCAAGTAGAGCGAGTAAATCAAATTCTAGAAGATATGCTCCGAGCTTCTGTCATCTCCTTCGGAATGGATTGGGAGAAATGCCTTCCATTCGCGGAGTTTGCTTATAACAATAGTTATCAAGCTAGCTTGGGCAAAGCTCCTTTCGAAGTTCTCTATGGACGAAAATGTCGAACACCTCTTAACTGGTCAGAACCGAGGAAAGACAACTCTTTGGCCCAGATATGATTCAGGAAGCAGAAGAGCAGGTTCGCGTTATTCGTGAGAAATTCAAAATAGCCCAATCTCGTCACAAGAGCCAATATGTTAGTAAACATAAGCTCATGACTTATGAAGTCGGCGAGAAGGCTTACCTTCGGGTTACTCCATTAAAGGGAACCCATCGTTTCGGTATCAAAGGCAAATTGGCTCCTCGTTACATTGGACCCTTTCGCATTCTTGCCAAACGAGGAGAAGTTTCCTACCAATTGGAACTACCTCCGCATCTTTCCAGAGTTCATGATATCTTCCACGTTTCTCAACTCAGGCGTTGCTTCGCGGATCCTATCCGTGGAGTGGACCACGAAACGCTTGATCTACAAGATAATCTCTCATATCGGGAATATCCCATTCGTATCCTTGATCAAGCCGAGCGACCACTCGACGCCATAACATCAAATTTCTCAAGGTTCAATGGTCACACCATTCCGAAAAGGAAGCCACTTGGGAAAGGAAGGACCGTCTTCGACTCGAGTACCCCACCTTCTTCCCAACAGATCCTAAATCTCGGGACGAGATTCTTTTGAGTGGGGGTGAGTTGTCACACCCTAGCTAGTTCATGCATTAGAGTGATAGCATCATGTTTAACTTTCCCAAAAAAATGAAATGGGGATGACAGAACCCCCAGCACCCTCTTAAACCAACTAGGGTTTACTAAAATTGGTTTCAATGAACCCAAAATGCCCTTCACAAAATGTTCATCATTTCTGGATTGGGCTAAAACCCCTGGCAAAAATGGTGCACTCTTTTCTAGGACACTCTGGATTTTTTGAATTAAATCATAAGTATTTGAATTTGGGCATTTAAATGCTATAAAATATTTTAAATGCTCAAATAATTCTGGAAATAAGTGTGGTCTGTTGGAAATAATCTAAACAGAGCCTATAATTATTTTCAGGATTTCTGGAAATGTTTTAGTATTTTTAATAAAGCCCAACAGTTGCAGAAAATTAGAAAACAAAAACAAATCAGAAAAGAGAGAGAGAGAAAGGACAAAGGCCACTTACCTGGCTGGCCCGGCCCATCTGGCCTGTGCCAGTCATCTCCTACCTCTGCCAGTAGGCAGAGGAGGGACACCGCGACGCCGCTGCGCTCACCACGCCACCTCCCTGCCTACCTGCCGTCGCTCGCGCCAGCGCGACGCCTTGAAGCGCCTCTGTGGCACCGCCCCGACCCTGTGGACACCTCACACGCGCCCCTGCCTCTCTCCCTCGCTCTCTCCCACGATGGCCGATGCTGCCGTAGCCGCACCGTCGCCATAGCCGTGCTCTCCATCGTCTTCGTGCCACGCCACTGTGTCCAGGAGCTCCGCCACCCTCCTCTCTGTCGAGCAAACCGAGCCCCGAGAACGCGCTCGCCCTAGAGTTACCGTCTCGTCCTCGTCTTTGCTGATCGCCACCGGAGATCCCTTTCGCCATTTAGATCGTCACATCTCCTGTGAGCTCAGCTACATTCCCATCCTCTCCGTTCTCGCTGTCGTCCCCTGCATCGACTGCACAAAGCTCACCCGCATGTGCCGCCGCCCGCGTCGTCGCCGGTCATGCTCCAGTGACCATATGGTCTCGGGCTTGTGTCCAACGCACTCCCCGCATTGCGTAGGAGCCGTAGATGCTAGCGCTGCCCCGCCTAGGCCACTGCAGCAATTAGCCCGAGCTCACCCGAGCTTCGGCGACCGCCAAGGCCATCGTCGGCGTCATTCCCGGCCTCCCCGAGCTCCACTTCCACCACCAAACGACGCGGCCCGCTTCCAGCTCCCCATAGATGGTCTCGGCCGCCCGTTTGGTCGCCGGAGACGCAAACCCGAGCCCCTCCGCCGCGTCTGTCATCGCCGGCGTCAAACCTCCGGCGATTTGACCTCATTTGACCAGGGGTTTAACTCCCCTGGTTCAATGACAGGTGGGCCTAGATCCCTGCTAATTTTAGCTTAGCACTAATCAACTATTAGTTAACCCAATAGGTCACTGACATGCGGGCCCAGGCCCCATTGACAGTTTAGTTAGTACTAACTTAATTCTATTAGTTAGCTGAGACACTGACAGATGGGGCCCACCAGTCAGGTTTGACCTGGGCTGGCGCCTTTGACTCGCTGATGTCACAGTGATGTAGTGCTGACGCAATTATTTATTTTCTTGTTTTATTCTTATATAGGAAATTCCAAAAAATAGCCTAAACTTCTAGAAATCATAGAAAATCAACCATAGATCCAAATCAAACAAATTATATATGAAAAATGATCAGAAAAATTCAATCTTTCCATCTGTAATGGTTTCATGCATGAAAAAACACTCTAACCTTGCTGTTTAGGTGAAACAAGCTAATACACTTATTATGCATAAAAACTTAAGCTTTCATTTGAATCTTTGATTCAAATGGACCCATTTCAACCTGTTTCACATTGCATTAGGCAGGACACCTCATTTTGCCATGTCATAGCATGCATCATATTGTTGCATATTGCCATGTGTTGATTATATACTTTGGTGTCTTTTGTGGTAGGTTCTGCCTCCGAGGATATCTCCGAGTATCCAGCTGAAGGGCAGTACCCTACTACCACTCCATCAGGCAAGCAACCCCATTGATCATATCGATACAATCCCATGTTCTCGCCTCTGCTCTCGTTTACTGCATTCAGACAACAATGTTTCAAACTGTTGTGTGCTATGGTAGTTGAGCCCTTATCCTCTGCATGACCTGTCATTGACATAGTAACTAGATGAAACCCACTAGCATGTGTAGGAGTTGATTGAGCCATGTATGTGTTTCCTAGCTTGCTATGCCTGCTATGCTTAGAGTTTCGTCAGGTTTGGTTCATTTGGGTGATGGGCTAGAGTGAAATGGTTATGTCGATAATGTGAGGGATGTGTTGAACATGTTTTGGTAAAGGTATCGATGAGAGGCCATGTAGGAGTACATGGTGGGTTGTTTCATTGAGGCCGTCCATAAGAACTGAGATCTGTATGCGTGATTTAAGATTCAGCTACTACCACATGTTGGGCCCTGAAATATGACCCCGCTCGACTTACTATCCCCTCTCGTCCTCTGTCCAGGAGTTGCAACTAGTTTCTGGTGTTTGTAGGTTATGTGTTGGCAGCCGTGCGTAGCGCTGACCCTAGGGGTGGGCTATGATGCGGTAGATACACTGTGGCCGGGTATGCCGGGCGCCCGTTTGGTGTCTCGGGACCCTGTACACATCGTTTGGGGCCGTTGAGGACATCCCGGCCAGATTTCCTTGCAGATGGAACCCGAATAGGCGATAAACCTGGACTAGAGACTTGTGCGGTTAGTTAGGTCGTGGTCTACACCCACGTCGGCTTTCGCTTGAAGTTTGCCGAGCACATGTCATGTGCAGATGCTAAGTGGTGGAAACATGTGTGACGAAGTACACCCCTGCAGGGTATAAAATATTCAAATAGCCGCGTCCGCGGTAAAGGACTACTTGGTTGCCTATACAGTTCATAGACAAGTTAATGGTTACTACTAAAAGACTCAAGATAAGTGTGAGTATCGAGGATGGCCCTCTCGTAGGATGATGAGGGAGGATCCCCGGTGGAGTATTATGTTGGTGATTAGTGGACTCGTGTGTGAAAACTATTTTACTAGTGGTGTCTCGTAGGATAGCTTAATCAAGAGTCAAAGCTGGCTTGCTGCAATAACTCCACCACCTTCTTGAGAATGAGCATGTATAGTAGGTTTTGATGTAAGACTTGCTGAGTACCTTTGTACTCATGTTTGCTTTAATTACTTTTTTCAGACGACAACACCGCCCGCTCCGATGGGTTTTATGTAGACCTCAACGTCGATGAGTAACTTGCCACCCAGGTGGTGATCCTCGCCATGGAGGGCCCTATGTAGATAGACATGCTTTGACAAGCCTTCTTTCTTTCTAGTGTCTGTACTCAGACTATTTGCTTCCGCATGTGCTTGTATGCTTGTATGACTTGAGTGTCGGTTCATGTGACCCCTACTTGTATGAACATGTTATGTATGGCTCTCTAGAGCTTTTAAATAAAGTACTTGAGTTGTAGATTTTTGTTGTGATGCCATGTTGTTTTTGCACATATCGAGCATATTGTGTGTATGATTGAAATGCTTGGTATGTGTGGGATCTGACAATCTGGTTGTTTATCCTTGGCAGCCTCTCTTATGGGGAAATGTAGTCTAGTGCTCCTTGAGCCATAGTAGTCCGCTACAGCCCGGTTCACCGGAGTCCTGCTAGCCCAGCACTACTGCTCAGGACACTTGACTGGCCGACATGTGTTTCACTTCGTTCCTATGTCTGTCCCTTCGGGGAAATGTCACGCGGTGACATCCAGAGTCCTGCCTAGCCTGCTACAGCCCGGGTTCCCCGGAGTCCTGTTAGCCCAGTGCTACAGCCCGAAATCACACGCCATTGACCGACATGCTCGATGTGATTCATGTATGCCTGTCTCCATAGGTCTATGCCACTTTGGGTTCACGACTAGCCATGTTGGCCCGGGTTCTCTGTCATATGGATGCTAGCGACACTATCATATACGTGAGACAAAAGGCGCAAACGATCACGGGCCATGGTAAGGCGACACCCGTGGGTATACCGTGCGTGAGGCCGCAATGTGATATGAGGTGTTACCGGCTAGATCGATGTGACTTGGAATCAGGGTCCTGACAGCAGCGTAGTTAGTTCTTCGGCTGCGAGGGCTTTGGATAACGCCTCGAGGGCCAGTGCGGCGGTTTTATTTTTGGCGCGGAGTGCTATGTTCGGATGACTAGCTAGAGTGATGATTCCATTGGGCCCAGGCATCTTGAGCTTCATGTACCCGTAATGGGGTATAGCTTGGAAGATGGTGAATGCCTCCCGCCTGATACGTCTCCAACGTATCTATAATTTTTGATTGCTCCATGCTATATTATCTACTGTTTTGAATGTTTATGGGCTTTATTATACACTTTTATATCATTTTTTGGGACTAACCTATTAACCCAGAGCCAAGTGCCAGTTTCTGTTTTTACCCTATTTTAGGGTTTCGAAGAAAAGGAAAATAAAACGGAGTCCAATTGACCTGAAACTTCACGGAACTCATTTTTGGAAGGAAAGAAGCCCAGAAGACTTGGAGTGCACGTTAGGGGATCTGCGAGGAGGTCACGAGGCAGGGGGCGCGCCCTCCACCCTCGTGAGCCCCTCGTGGCCCCCCTGACGTACTTCTTCCGCCTATATATCTCCATATACCCTAAAACATCTATGAGCACGATAGATCGGGAGTTCCGCCGCCAGAAGCCTTTGTAGCCACCGAAAACCAATCTAGACCCGTTCCGGCACCCTGCCGAAGGGGGCAATCTCTCTCCGGTGGCCATATTCATCATCCCGGTGCTCTCCATGACGAGGAGGGAGTAGTTCTCCCTCGGGGCTGAGGGTATGTACCAGTAGCTATGTGTTTGATCTCTCTCTCGCTCTCGTGTTCTTGAGATGATACGATCTTGATGTATCGCGAGCTTTTCTATTATAGTTGGATCTTATGTTTCTCCTCCCCTCTTCTCTCTTGTAATGAATTGAGTTTCCCCTTTGAAGTAATCTTATCGGATTGAGTCTTTAAAGATTTGAGAACACTTGACGTATGTCTTGCCGTGGATATCTATGGTGACAATGGGATATCACGTGATTCACTTGATGTATGTTTTGGTGATCAACTTGAGGGTTCCGCCCATGAACCTATGCATAGGGGTTGGCACACATTTTCATCGTGATTCTCCAGTAGAAACTTTGGGGCACTCTTTGAGGTCCTTTGTGTTGGTTGAATAGATGAATCTGAGATTGTGTGACGCATATCGTATAATCATACCCACGGATACTTGAGGTGACATTGGAGTATCTAGGTGACATTAGGGTTTTGGTTGATTTGTGTCTTAAGGTGTTATTCTAGTACGAACTCTAGGGCTGTTTGTGACACTTATAGGAATAGCCCAACGGATTGATTGGAAAGAATAACTTTGAGGTGGTTTCGTACCCTACCATAATCTCTTTGTTCATTCTCCGCTATTAGTGACTTTGGAGTGACTCTTTGTTGCATGTTGAGGGATAGTTATGTGATCCAATTATGTTATTATTGTTGAGAGGAGTTGCACTAATGAAAGTATGAACCCTAGGCCTTGTTTCCTAGCATTGCAATACCATTTATGCTCACTTTTATCATTCGTTACCTTGCTGTTTTTATATTTTCAGATTACAAAAACTATTATCTACTATCCATATACCACTTGTATCACCATCTCTTCGCCGAACTAGTGCACCTATACAATTTACCATTGTATTGGGTGTGTTGGGGACACAAGAGGCTCTTTGTTATTTGGTTGCAGGGTTGCTTGAGAGAGACCATCTTCATCCTATGCCTCCTACGAATTGATAAACCTTAGGTCATCCACTTGAGGGAAATTTGCTACTGTCCTACAAACCTCTGCACTTGGAGGCCCAACAACGTCTACAAGAATAAGGTTGTGTAGTAGACATCACCGCCCTAAAAGGGCGTGGTATCCCCTACTAAACGGGACCACTTAGAATGTGATTTCTTTAGACCTATAATTCTCCGGTGTGCCGAATACCACATCTAGTGTGATTTTTCTCGCACATCGTGCCTCCCGACTAGGGATGATTCCTCTGAAGGTCGTGCTACTTTGCTCAATGCGGCTCTTTTCTATTTCCATTTTGCTAAGAGTCTCCTCGTAGATGAGGTTTAATCCATTGCCACCGTCCATGAGCACTTTAGTAAGCCGGAAGCCGTCCAAAACTGGACTAAGGACCAAAGCGGCTGCTGCTTGGGCTGTTCGGAATTGAGGTTCGTCACTGGCATTGAAGGTTATGGCCGTATCGTTCCATGGATTTATTGCTGCAACGTGGCAGACTTCGGCGAGGCTGCAGAGTGCTCGCTTGCGCATATATTTGAGGCGAAAGTCTCGAAGATTGATAATACTGTATTGTTATTTTCCACGGGATGGTTCTCTGTGGTATTGTTGATGAGGAGATCCTCGCCGCTCTTGTCCACCTGCTGGAATATCCAACATGCACTAAGGCCGTGTGTTGGCATGGTATCCGGTGTACTGTGAATTTTGCATGGCCCATTGAGCCGTCTCTCCAATACGGTTCCACACCCTGTAGTGGGCTTTGGTTTCTTTGTAATTGGATGGGGTGACTTACGAGAGTACACCCTTTAAGTTTGGACGGGGGGTTTAGTGAGAGCCAGAGGATCCCAGAATTTTGTTCAGGTTTTCCAGGTGCTTTCCATCGCACAGTACTTCTGTACTATGGCCGCCAAGTCAGCGAAGTGTGCTATGTCACGGCGACTTATGGCGTTGAGGATTCCCTTGTTCGTGCAATTTTTGCAAAAGAATGAAATTGCGTCTTCCTCGCGACAGTCCTTGACCTTGCTCATTACAAGGAGGAATCTGGCCCAATAGTATTGTACTGTCTCTTGAGGCTCTTTTCTAATGTGGGAAAGATCACTTATGTCAGGGTGGGTGGGTAGATTTAGGTCCAAACCCTGACCTGATCTGAGACCCAGGGGCAGAGGAGTTTCCGAGCTTGGCAGTTCGGGCTCCGGGACATTGCCCAATAGTTCTGGCCCGATGTCTGATTCTTGGTTCGAAGCTTGGGCCATGTCCTCCCGTAGACGGGTATCTGGCTCGGAGAGCTCGGGAATCCGGACATAGTTTGTCCTCAAAATAGAGGAAGAATCGCTATATTGCTCCTCCACCACCGCTATATGATCGGTGACCGGCGGAGAGTTAATCTCCCTTTGGTCGGGTTTAAGCCCGATCTGATCATAGTCCGTAGCGACTCCCAAGGCGGCGATGTGATCCAAGAGCTCGTTCAAGGAACAGAGCTCCATTGGATCCATCTGCTCGGTGAATCCCGAGCCGACGTGGAGGCTGTTTTTGATGACCCGAGAAGTCATTGTCGGCGCGACGGCCGAACGGATGGTCATGACGAAGCCGCCTAGTCGGAGAGTTTGGCCTACAGCTAGGGCTCCCTATGAGCTAATGTTGTCCTTGACAACAAGACGAGCCATCAAGCCTTATCGTGACGGCACAGTGGAACTCTCAATGAAAGCACCAATGTCGGTGTCAAAACCGGCGGATCTCGGGTAGGGGGTCCCGAACTATGCGTCTAAGGCTGATGATAACAGGAGGAGGGGGACACAATGTTTACCCAGGTTCAGGTCCTCTAGATGGAGGTAATACCCTACTTCCTACTTGATTGATCTTGATGATATGAGTATTACAAGGGTTTGATCTACCACGAGATCATAGAGGCTAAACCCTAGAAGCTAGCCTGTGATTATGATTGTTGTTGTCCTACGGACTAAACCCTCCGATTTATATAGACACCGGAGGGGTCTAGGGTCACACAGAGTCGGTTACAAGGGAGGAGATCTACATATCCGAATTGCCAAGCTTGCCTTCCATGCAAAAGGAGAGTCCCACCCGGACATGGGACGAAGTCTTCAATCTTGTATCTTCATAGTCCAACAGTCTGGCCAAAGTATATAGTCCGGCTGTCCGAGGACCCCCTAATCCAGGACTCCCTCAACTGGGGCTGTAGTGAAACATTTCTTCAACTCCTGAAAACTTGCCTCACATTCATCCGTCCATTTGAACTTAGTGTCCTTCTTCAACAACGCCGCCAGGGCTTCGCAATCTTAGAGAAATTCTCAATGAATCTCCAATAGTATCTCACGAGTCCAAGAAAACTGTGGATCTCTCCAACCGAGGTGGGCACCAACCACTCAGTGACTGACTTAACCTTGGTGGGGTCCACTGCTATACCTTCTTCTATATAACATGTCCAAGGAATCCAACTTATTTCAACCAAAATTCACACTTGCTGAACTTGGCATACAACTGATGTTCCCTGAGCTTCTCGAGAACTAAACACCACCACCACCACAAACTTATCCAAGAATTCCATGAACACCTTGTTCATCATATTCATGAAATAGGCAGGGGCATTAGTCAATCCAAATGACATAACCGTATACTCATATAGCCCATACCTTGTGGTGAAAACTATCTTAGGTATATCATTTTCTCGAATCTTCATCTGGTGGTATCCTGATTGAAGATTGATTTTTGAGAACACTTTAGCTCCTTGCAATTGGTCAAACAGATCATTGATCATCGGCAAAGGGTACTTATTCTTGATCGTCACTTCATTTAATGCGCGATAATCAACAACCATCCTCAGAGATTTATCTTTCTTCTCAACCAAGAGCACTGGGGCTCCCCATGGTGATGAATTTCGTCGAATGTAACCTTTCTCCAATAACTCCTTGATCTGCTTCTTAATCTCCTCCAGATCATTCACGGGCATCCGGTATGGTCTCTTCGATATCGCTCCGGTGCCTGGCAACAGCTCTATCAAAAACTCAATATCACGATCTGGCGGCATGCCTGGTAATTCCTCTATAAATACATCTGGGTAATCCTTCACTACAGGCACTTCTTCCTGAACAACTCCCATGAGGGAATTTACGTGAGTACTCTTAGGAGTATGCCTGGATACATACTTAATCCTTTTTCCCTCCAGGGTGGTGAGTAGAATTGACCTACTAGCACAATCAATGTTTCCTCCATACTTCGATAACCAATCCATCCCCAGTATCACATGCAATCCTTGGGATTCCAAAATTATTAGGTCTGAGGGGAAAACATGGCTGCCAATGGTTAAGGGTACCCGGTCGCACCATCGGCTAGCCATATACTCTGCACCTGGTGAGCTCACTAGCAAGGGTGTCCTAAGGGCTAAGGTGGGTAACTTAAACTTGTCCACAAATCCCCTTCAAATGTATGAATGCGATGCACCAGTATCAAAAAGAACGAGAGTGGTAAATGACTTAACCAAAAACTTATCGATAACCGCATCTGGCTGCTATTCAACCTCCTCCACATTCACGTGGTTCAATTGTCCCCTGTTGAAAGGGTTGGGCTTCTTCCCCGAGCTTCCATTACCATTGCCATTCTTCAACTTTGGACAATGATTGCATAGTGCCCAGTCTTCCCATACTTGAAACAGGTAACGTGGCTCTGGTCCTTCTTGGCGGGTGTGGCTTGGTTAGAGCGGTTCTGATTGCTGCTTGCTCCATTCCCATTCCCATTATTTGGGCCATTGTGGTTATGAGAACTTCCTCCATTCTGAGTGTGGCCTTCATGATTATGGGTGTATCCTCCTGAGTTCGGGGTAAAACGAGGCTTCTATGATCATAAGAGCCTTATCTACGATCATAAGAGCCATTATTTGGGCCATTGTGGTTATGAGAACTTCCCTTGTCCATACTTCCTCTTGCGGCTCTCAATCTGCTGTTGCTTCCCTTCGATCATAAGAGCCTTATCTACCAACTCCTGGTAGTTGTTGAATGTTGCCACCATTAACTGCATGCTCATCTCATCATTCAACCCTTCCATAAACTTCTCCTGCTTCGCGGCATCCGTGGCCACATCATCTAGGGCATAATGAGATAACTTACTAAACTCCTCCACGTACTGGGCTACAGTACGATTCCCCTGGCGTAAGTTGTGAAACTACGCTTCTTCATGCTCATAGCTCCAGTTGAGACGTGGGCTATGCTGAAAGCTTGCTGAAACTGCTCCCAAGTGACATTTGCTATAGGAAAAGTGGTTGTGTAATTCTCCCACCATGCGGCTGCGGGTCCATCCAATTGGTGTGTGGCAAAACGCACCTTCTCGGCATCTATGCAACCGGCAGTGGTTAACTCCTTTCCAATCCTGCATAGCCAGTCATCCGCAACTATGGGCTCAGTGCTACAAGAAAACACCGGCGGCTGTAACCTCAGAAAATGGGCTAAGTTGTCAACTAGAGGTGGTGGCGGTGGGTTGTTCTTATTGTTGTTGTTGTTGCCCTGGTTCTGAACTAACAACTGCATCAAGGCATTCTGCTGCTGGATCAACTGAGTGAGCTCCGGTGGGAAGGCAAATTCGGGGTCACGTCTCTGAGGCGTCTGATGGGTTTAGAGGGAATAGATTAGAATAGAATGGGGTCTAAGGAGAAAGCACTACCCATATGCACATGAGACAAACACAATCATATCATATCACTCAATCAATCAAGCAAGGTCATACAATCGATCTAACTATCGTTACAGTGCTCAGACTATTTTATGTACATGGGGGAATTCTACTAATCATATGGTGGTCTACTAGAAATTTTGATCGGTGGAAGACTCCATGATATCCGCTCCAGCTTCGTCTTCATAGTCATCATCACTACCATCGGGGTTGGAGTCGGTGTCATCGATGATGATGTAGTCTTCAGAACGAATCTCCTTGGGTTCGTCGTCTTCTCCTCCTAGTGCGGGGTCTCCCATAAAAACTCCTAGCTTCCTCGTCGGGTCGTCATTCATCTCCACAAGTATCGTCATTTCCTCCTCATATCCATCGCGTGTAGACTTGAGTTCCTCTTCTAGCTCTGTGATCTTGGTCATCGCCTTCTTCAAATCTATCATGCTTGCGCACATCTAGTTCTCATGGCGACATATGCGATGGTTTAACTCCTGGATGAACGCTGCAATGGACCTGTCCTTCCTGGTGCTGATCATCTCCCAATGCTCATCTCGGTGCCCACATATCTGGTAGATAGTGTCCTTAAGCTCCTTGTGATAAACTTCGCCGATGCGTCCCATGGCGATGTGGGCTGCCATGCTCTTTTCTAGACTCCAGGTTGGTGCATCAAAGGAAAACTCTATGGGCTCAGTGATTAGCGTGAATGTCCTTCCTAGAATTTGAACTTGAATCATCCAACATTCCTCTTCTGGTAGTGGCGGTGTAGGTCCCGGTGAAGCTTGGTATTCCGATGTTCAGGTACCTAGTGACTTCCTTCAAGTGTCGTCCAAACGGGGTGTCTTCATCCGGCTGTGTAAACTTGTTCCTTGAGTCTTCCATCCTACAGAGTAGAAAATGGAGAGGTGTCAGAAATGAGAAGATAAGAGTGACCTATGGCTCATCTTAGTGGTCTTGTCCTACATTCAGCGTGTGCTCTGATACCATCTTGTTGTGACCCGACGTCAAACGGTCTAGTCTCTGTGTTTCAGTGTCATCCCTTGATTAGTAATGCTGACACACACAGTACTCGAAGGATTTATAACAGAGTAGCAATCACACACTTATTACATCGAATGTCTCAAAAGAGAACTTATTACAATAAATATGGCTTAAGGCCATCTAAATACGATAACAGCGGAAGACTTGGAAGATAAAGTGAGTCGATTAACTCGAACGGCATAGCTGAGTGCACGACAACCGACCTATGGCACCTTGCTCGTTGTTTGAAAAGTCTGCAACATAATACGTTGCAGCCCGAAAATAGGTCAGCACATGGAATATGATGGCAATGTAACACAGTAGAGCAATGAACAAATAAATGTTATCACTACATGCATATATGGTTGGTGGAGGCTCTATGGTTACAATGTTTTTGCGAAAAGCCAATTTTTTCCTACAAGAAAGGAATATATTTTATTTAACTATCATGGTAGTTGAAACAACATTGAGAATGGTACCCCCATCTCAATCCCAATTAAAAGTAATTATCAACCCAACAAATTAATTTAGAGTGATGAGATCCATATGATAATCCAAGAACCAGATACTCAAGATGTCCATAACCGGGGACACGGCTAACCATGATTAGTTTGTACACTCTGCAGAGGTTTGCGCACTTTTCCCCACAAGACTTGATCTCCTCCATTGGATTTCTCGCACTACATGGTGTTTGAGAAGTGGTTGACCAAGACATAGTTTTTCAGAAGCATTAACTCTAATCCCGGGTAGACCGTACCATCCTACATCCCCTGCATTTGCTAGTCTACCACTAGAAGAGGTCATCCAACTTACTCCACTATGCTAGATCCCATAATAGCTTGTGGCTGGACACGGAAGTTTCTAGCATGAATAATCTTACAATCCCTTTGAGCCTGGGTGGCGGACCATAGGAGGATCACACGGTATAACCCTGAGATCTCCTAGGACAAGACTGGTATAACCCCAGGTGCCCACAAGCAATCCACCCAGATGTGTATTAAAGTTGCCACCTTAAGTTGAACCATTAATTAACAATCTCACATCTGTCATGGATACTCTCAAACCCAATCCACGTCTACGAGCATAGCATGGCAATAAGCATAACGTAGCAGTAACTCCCAAGGGTTTGATAATAAACAACGCAATAGGTTCTACCTCATCTGCTACTTCCCAAACCCACATGTTAAGAGATCCTACTCATGCAATGTGTGAGGGTTGAAACTAATGCATAAAAACTGGGTATGAAAGAGTGTGATCAATGTGTTACTTGCCTTGCTGACGATCTTCAAAACCTAAAGACTCGTAGTAGCACTCTTTGCACTCCGGGTATTCTGTCGCAAACAAACAATAGCATACATAAGCAATCAAGCAAAGATGCATGGGTAAAACTCAAATAAGAAGATATAACCAGAAAGTTCAACTGAAGGACTCCATTTTGCAAAAAGAATCAAATCAAATGGAGCAACAAAACTCAAACTATGAAAGAAATAAGATCCGATTACTAATCTGGACTAAAGTCAAATTTTACAGTACCAAAATCTTGTTCAACTTGGTTAAACATAAAGAGGGCTTTGAGACGAAGATCTAGGTGCTTGTTTCACCCAATTTGGATAAACGAGCTAAAAGATAAACTAAAACGAAGATTAGGGTAGAAATCACGATCGAAAATAATCAAGGAAAAACCCTGGAAAATAAAATGAGACGAGTAGGCTAACAAACGAAAGTTCGCTGTCTGCGGCTAACTGACGAACTATGTTCGTTAAAACGAACATACGGACGAATGTCCGCTATTTAACCAAACCGAAGAAAAACCAAACAAAACCGATCTAGAACAAAAAATAAAACCGATCTATGGTTTCTAAAAAAATTGAACGGTTTTCTCATGAAAACCGGTGGCGGGGGAGGCGGTTATACCTCTGGCGAGATCGGGTCCGGCGGCGGGACGGCGGGGCGGTGGCTCCGGCGGCTAGCGGCGGCGGGGCTCCGGCGGGACGGCGGGTGGCGACGGCGGGACAACGGGTGGCGACGGCGGGACGGGGCGGCAGCGAGTGGCGGCGGCTACGGGCGGCAGGGGCGGAGGCGGCGCGGGTGGAGGCTGGCGGGGCTAGGGTTGGCGGGGTCGGGCCTCCCGGCTTGAAGGCCGGCCGGGCCAGGAGTCCTAGTCGGACACGACCCAGTTAGGTCGGTTCGCCTTTTTTTAAATAAATCCTGGCACAGAAAAACTAACGAAAGAAATACTAAACAGACTCCAAAAATCCTGAAATAAATTTTCACGGTCCTCTAATAATATTGCGGACAAAGTGAACATTTATTTGGGCCTCTAATGAAATTTTGAAAAACACATTTTTTTCCTAATTCAAATAATAGCAATAAAATCCAAATAAAATAACTTATTGGATTTTAATATTTTTCCTCTAATATTTCATTTATTTTGGAGAAGTCATATTATCTCCTCTCATATATTTTAATTAGAAATATTTTCGGAGAGGAAAAATAATTAAAACCAAATGATCCTCTTTTCAAAATTTGAGAAAACTCAAATATGAAAATAATGAAATTCCCAACTCTCTCCGTGGGTCCTTGAGTTGCTTAGAATTTTGAGGATCCACGAAACGAAATGCGATAAAATATGATATGCATGAATGACCTATGTATAACATTCCAAATTGAAAATTTGGGATGTTACAGATATCTTTGTAATTCTCTTCGAACTACCGGTTTGGTTTGGCCAACTAGATTGGTTTTTCTTGCAATGGGAGAAGTGCTTAGCTTTGGGTTCAATCTTGTGGTGTCCTTTCCCAGTGACAGTAGGGGCAGCAAGGCACGTATTGTATTGTTTCCATTGAGGATAAAAATATGGGATTTTGATCATATTGCTTGAGTTTATTCCTCTACATCATGTCATCTTACTTAATGCGTTACTCTGTTCTTCATGAACTTAATACTCTAGATGCAGGCAGGAGTTGGTCGATGTGTGGAGTAATAGTAGTAGATGCAGAATCATTTCGGTCTACTTGACACGGCCGTGATGCCTATATTTCATAATCATTGCCTTAGATATCGTCATAACTTTGCACTTTTCTATCAATTGCTTGACAGTAATTTGTTCACCCACCGTGTTATTTGCTATCTTGAGAGAATCCTCTAGCGAAACCTATGGACCCCGGGTCTATTTTCCATCATATAAGTTTCTGGTTTACTATTTTCCATCGTATTAGTTTCCGATATAGTATTTTGCAATCTTTTACTTTCCGATCTATAAACCAAAAAAACCAAAAAATATTTACTTTATCTTTTGTTTAGTTTCATCTATCTCTATCAGATCTCACTTTTGCAAGTAACCGTGAAGGGATTGAAAACCCGTTTTACGCGTTGGGTGCAAGTTGTTTGATTGTTTGTGTAGGTATTGGTATTTTGTGTGTTGTTTCCTACTGGATTGATACATTGGTTCTCTAACCGAGGGAAATACTTATCTCTACTTTGCTGCATCACCCTTTCCTCTCCAAGGGAAAAACCAACGCAATCTCAAGTAGTAGCACCTATCTCTATGATTGCTTATATATGATCATTCACTTGTATTTGGTCATGCGTGCATATTATTTCATTCTTATCATTTTGTGCGCTCGACAAACATGTATGTGACATGGATAGAGTGACCCATGATCCTAATCGATTGTGCATTTGCATTCAAACACAAATTTTAAATAATGCACAAATTTAGCGGGAGCTCTTGCTTATCACATACTTCTCAAAGCAATGATGTATTTCATTCATTTTATCATTTGTCGAAGCTTTGATCTATATGTTATCATCAATTACCAAAAAGGGGGAGACTGAAAGTGCAACTAATCCTCGGGTGGTTTTGGTAGTTCATAACAACATATAGCTCACTGAACTAATATCCATTCAAGACAAATATTTTAGGAAGTTCAATGAATGGCATGGCATGGACTAGAGATGTGGACTCCTCAAAATTCTAAGGACATATATTGTCAAAAGCTCAAGACTCTCCATCTTTAGTTTAGTGATCCAAGATCACCGTGAGTCCATAGGAAAGCCAATACTATTAAAAGGGGATGAGGTGTTGCTTAATGGATTGCTTGCTCAAATGCTTAGTGATATTGTTCCAAAACCCTCAGCCACTTTCTCCATCCAAATATGTCAAAATCCTAAACTCCAACTCGGCCCCACCAATTCTTTCTATCCGGCACCATCAAGTTCAGATGACATAGCCACTGCCAGAAACCGTAACAGTTCGGTCTCACGAATACGGATCTCGGTCTCACCGAGATGGCCTTGACAATGCTCTGCGATTTGTTGTATTTATTTCGCTTTCACCAAGTTATGCAATCGGTCTCACCGAGTTGGCTTGACAGACTCTCTATTGCCTTATTGCTTCACTTCGGTCCCATCGAGTTGATGCAATTGGTGCCATAGAGATGATGTTTGCCCTAAGCCCTAGCACATCAGTCTCACCGGGTTTTTCCAGTCGGTCCCACAATGATTCCTAACGTTCACATTTTTGAACATATCGGTGTCACCGAGTTTAGCTATTCGGTCCAACCAAGATGAGTCAAATGTGTGTAATGGTTGGATTTTGTGTGGAGGCTATATATACCCCTCCACCCCTTCTCCATGTGTGAGAGAGCCATCAGAACGTGCCTACACTTCCACCATACATTTTCTAAGAGATAACCACCTACTCATGTGTTGAGATCAGGACATTCCAATCCTACCACAAGAATCTTGATTTCTAGCCTTCCCCAAATTGCTTTCCACTCAAATCATCTTTCCACCATAGCAAAATATGAGAGAGAGAGTTGTGTTGGGGGGACTATCATTTGAAGCACAAGAGCAAGGATTTCATCATCAACACACCATCTATTACCTTTTGGAGAGTGGTGTCTCCTAGATTGGTTAGGTGTCACTTGGGAGCCTCCGTCAATATGTGGAATTAAACTAAGAAGTTTGTAAGGGCAAGGAGATCGCCTGCTTCGTGAAGATCTACCCGAGTGAGGCAAGTCCTTCATGGGCGATGGACATGGCGGGATAGACAAGGTTGCCTCTTCGTGGACCCTTTATGGGTGGAGCCCTCTATGGACTCGTGCAACCATTACCCTTCATGGGTTAAAGTCTCCATCAACGTGGACGTATGATAGCACCACATATCGGAACCATGCCAAAAATCTTCATGTCTCCATTGCGTTTTCCTTCTCCAAACCCTTCCCTTTACCTTCATATGCAATGTTTTCCTTTTCGCTACTACACTCTTAAAATTGCATGTGTAGGTTGATAACTTGACTTGTGCTAATTGCTAAAATCTATCCACAACTAAAATTGGGAAAATGATAGATTTTTATTTGGTCAAGTAGTCTAATCACCCCTCCTCTAGACATACTTTCAATCCTACACGTTCACTTATCATCCTCCTCTCTACTGACATTCAACAGATAACATTACCATTATTAATTAAGTGTGTCTAGCTATTATCTAGATTAGAAAAATAACTATGTCTCATCTAATTCTTACGGCGTTGGATTTTATGCGAATATTCTTTCATTAAATACTCATTGTGTCAAAAATAATCTTATATTTTAGGATGGAGGAAGTAATATAGAAGTTAACAAGACTTCACTAATTTTCATCTAAATAAGAATTAGCAAACCCATTATTTTGAAGTTGCACCCCTTTGTGCCTGTTTTCTAAGGAAGGAAAGAACGGAGATGTTTTTTAAGGATATCCAGTGCTATGGTAAAAGAATTATTTCTCTTAAGAACAAGGGAAATGCATGGCTGCACACGGTGGCAGACGGATAGGACTATGAATAGCTTTATGGGCATCAATATTGAGGACACACTAGTCGAAAACCTACCTTTGATATCGAGCATTAGTCCCAGCCAGGTTTGGGTCCACGACTAATGGGACCTCTAGTCCCGGTTCCAACGGCTAGGAGCACGGCCACCTCTAGTCCCGGTTGAAATGGTACCTCTAGTCCCGGTTGGTGATACCAACAGGGACTAAAGGGGTGGCGGCAGGCTGGGACCCTTGCTACTTCTTGAGATTGTGTTGATTTTTCCCTTGAAGAGGAAGGGTGATGCAGCAAAGTAGAGATAAGTATTTCCCTTAGTTAAGAACCAGGGTATCAATCCAGTAGGAGGTGTTGGGGAACGTAGTGATTTCAAAAAAATTCCTACGCACACACAGGATCATGGTGATGCATAGCAACGAGAGAGTAGAGTGTATCCATGTACCCTCGTAGACCGAATGCGGAAGCGTTAGCACAATGCAGTTGATGTAGTTTTACGTCTTCACGATCCAAGCGATCCAAGTACCGAACGCACGGCACCTTCGAGTTCTGCACACGTTCAACTCGATGACATCATGCGAGCTCCGATCCAGCAAAGCTTCACAGGAGAGTTTCGTCAGCACGACGGCGTGATGACAGTGATGATGTTGCTACCAACGCAGGGCTTCGCCTAAGCACCGCTATGATATAACCGAGGTGGAATATGGTGGAGGGGGCACCGCACACGGCTGGAATAGATCAACTGATCAACTTGTGTGTCTAGAGGTGCCCCCTGCCCCCGTATATAAAGGAGCAAAGGGGGAGGCCGGCCGGCCCTCTATGGCGCGCCAGGAGGAGGAGTCCTCCTCCTAGTAGGAGTAGGAATCCCCTCTTTCCTACTCCTACTAGGAGGGGGAAAGGAAGGGGGAGAGGGAGAAGGAAAGGGGGCGCCTCCCCCCTCTCCTAGTCCAATTCGGACCAGAGGGGGAGGGGCGCACGGCCTGCCCTAGGCCAGCCCTCTCTCCACTAAGGCCCATAAGGCCCATTATTTCTCCCGGGGGGGGGGGGTTCCGGTAACCCTCCGGCACTCCAGTTTTCTCCGAAATCACCCGGAACACTTCCAGTGTCCGAATATACTCGTCCAATATATCGATCTTTACGTCTCGACCATTTCCAGAATCCTCGTCATGTCTGTGATCATATCCGGGACTCCGAACTACCTTCGGTACATCAAAACACAAAACCTCATAATACCGATCGTCACCAAACTTTAAGCGTGCGGACCCTACGGGTTCGAGAACTATGTAGACATGACCGAGACACGTCTCCGGTCAATAACCAATAGTAGAACCTGGATGCTCATATTGGCTCCCACATATTCTATGAAGATCTTTATCAGTCAAAACACATAACAGCATACGTTGTTCCCTTTGTCATCAGTATGTTACTTACCTGAGATTCGATCGTCGGTATCTCAATACCTAGTTCAATCTCGTTACCGGCAAGTCTCTTTACTCGTTCCATAATACATCATCCCGCAACTAACTCATTAGTTACAATGCTTGCAAGGCTTATAGAGATGTGCATTACTGAGTGGGCCCAGAGATACCTCTACAACAATCGGAGTGACAAATCCTAATCTCGAAATACGCCAACTCAACAAGTACCTTCGGAGACACTTGTAGAGCACATTTATAATCACCCAGTTACATTGTGACGTTTGGTAGCACACAAAGTGTTCCTACGGTAAACGGGAGTTTCATAATCTTGTAGTCATAGGAACATGTATAAGTCATGAAGAAAGCAATAACAACATACTAAACGATCAAGTGCTAAGCTAACGGAATGGGTCAAGTCAATCACATCATTCTCCTAATGATGTGATCCCGTTAATCAAATGACAACTCATGTCTCTGGCTAGGAAACATAACCATCTTTGATCAACGAGCTAGTCAAGTAGAGGCATACTAGTGACACTTTGTTTGTCTATGTATTCACACATGTATTATGTTTCCGGTTAATACAGTTCTAGCATGAATAATAAACATTTATCATGATATAAGGAAATAAATAATAACTTTATTATTTCATCTAGGGCATATTTCCTTCAGTCTCCCACTTGCACTAGAGTCAATAATCTAGATTACATAGTAATGAGTCTAACACCCATGGAGCCTTGGTGTTGATCATGTTTTGCTCGTGGAAGAGGCTTAGTCAATGGGTCTGCAACATTCAGATTTGTATGTATATTGCAAATCTCTATGTCTCCCACCTGGACTTGATCTCGGATGGAGTTGAAGCGTCTCTTGATGTGCTTGGTTCTCTTGTGAAATCTGGATTCCTTTGCCAAGGCAATTGCACCAGTATTATCACAAAAGATTTTCATTAGACCCGATGCACTAGGTATGACACCTAGATCGGATATGAACTCCTTCATCTAGACTCCTTCATTTACTGCTTCCAAAGCAGCAATGTACTCCGCTTCACATGTAGATCCCACCACGATGCTCTGCTTAGAAGTGCTCCAACTGACAGCTCCACTGTTCAATATAAACACGTATCCGGTTTGCGATTTAGAATCGTCCGGATCAGTGTCAAAGCTTGCATCAACTTAACCATTTATGATGAGCTCTTTGTCACCTCCATAAACGAGAAACATATCCTTAGTCCTTTTCAGGTACTTCAGGATGTTCTTGACCGCTCTCCAGTGATCCACTCCTGGATTACTTTGGTACCTCCCTGCTAAACTAATAGCAAGGCACACATCAGGTCTGGTACACAACATTGCATACATGATAGAGCCTATGGCTGAAGCATAGGGAACATCTTTCATTTTCTCTCTATCTTCTGCAGTGGTCGGGCATTGAGTCTTACTCAACTTCACACCTTGTAATACAGGCAAGAACCCTTTCTTTGCTTGATCCTTTTTGAACTTCTTCAAAAACTTTGCCAAGGTATGTGCTTTGTGGAAGTCCAATTAAGCGTCTTGATCTATCTCTATAGATCTTGATGCCCAATATGTAAGCAGCTTCACCGAGGTCTTTCATGGAAAAACTCTTATTCAAGTATCCTTTTATGCTAGCCAGAAATTCTATATCATTTCCAATCAACAATATGTCATCCACATATAATATTAGAAATGCTACAAAGCTCCCACTCACTTTCTTGTAAATACAGGCTTCTCCAAAAGTCTGTATAAAACCATATGCTTTGATCACACTATCAAAATGTTTATTCCAACTCCGAGAGGCTTGCATCAGTCCATAAATGGATCGCTGGAGCTTGCACAATTTGTTAGCACCTTTTGGATCAATAAAACCTTCAGGTTGCATCATATACAACTCTTCTTCCAGAAATCCATTCAGGAATGCAGTCTTTACATCCATTTGCCAAATTTCATAATCATAAAATGCGACAATAGCTAACATGATTCGGACGGACTTAAGCATCGCTACAGGTGAGAAGGTCTCATCGTAGTCAACTCCTTGAACTTGTCGAAAACCCTTCGCAACAAGTCGAGCTTTGTAGACAATAACATTACCATTAGTGTCTGTCTTCTTCTTGAAGATCCATTTATTCTCGATGGCTTGCCGATCATCGGGCAAGTCAACCAAAGTCCACACTTTGTTCTCATACATGGATCCCATCTTAGATTTCATGGACTCAAGCCATTTTGCGGAATCTAGGCTCATCATCGCTTCCTCATAGTTCGTAGGTTCATCATGGTCTAGCAACATGACCTCCAGAACAGGATTACCATATGTTGGTGTCAAAACCGGCGGATCACGGGTAGGGGGTCCCGAACTGTGCGTCTAAGGCAGATGGTAACAGGAGGCGGGGGACACGATGTTTACCCAGGTTCGGGCCCTCTCGATGGAGGTAATACCCTACTTCCTGCTTGATTTATCTTGATGATATGAGTATTACAAGAGTTGACCTACCACGAGATCGTAGAGGCTAAACCCTAGAAGCTAGCCTATGGTATGATTGTATGTTTTGTATCTCTATCGACTAGCCTGGCCCTGGTTTATATAATGCACTAGAGGCCTAGGATAACAAGAGTCCTAGCCGAATACGCCGGTGGGGGAGGAGTCCTTGTCTTGACCACCAAGTCTTGTGGAATCTTCCTTGTATGCGGAAGCTGTCCGAACTGGGCCATGAGTATACGGCCATAGGGGTCCTCGGCCCAATCTAACTAACCGGGAGACGATGTGGTGAGTACCCCCTAGTCCAGGACACCGTCAGTAGCCCTCTGAACCAGTATTCATGTTGGGGACACTCCTCGATTCTTATGAACTGTTCTTCATCTTCGGTCGTCAGTCTTCAAAACTGGTTCAACAAATCTTCTTCGATCTTGAGGATCACCAACGTGCATCCAAAGAGTTTATACATCGGGTATCCGAGGAGCCCCTTTAAGTTTCCGGCCTCTATCAATGTCGTGTTATTTTTATGCCACACCTCGGGTTTGAAGTTGTTCCTGGGCGGCAGCGTCCTCATGCGTCCGAGCTCCAACGCCGAACTATATTCATGGTATCTTTTTGCAGACGAGCACCAACGCCGGACCGCTTCCGAGCTCCAACACCGGAATGTATCCGAGCTCCAATGCCGGACTATGTCCAAGCTCCAACGCTGGACTGTATCCAAGCTCCAACGCCGGACTATATCCAAGGTGTCATAAATCACCTTGGTTCAAAAAAATTGAAGGGTTTTAGCTGAGCTTAATGCCGGAAATGCCCTCTATGGAGACACCACTAGCGCCCGAGCTTTATGCCGAACTGCTTCCGAGGTGGTGCACCACCCCGACTGCGAGCCGATTTTTTGTCAATATTTTTGATTGGTGCAATTTATTCTCTGCCGAGATATATAGCCAGTAGGCCTCAAGGTGTGTATCGGTCTAAAACCCGAGATGCACCTGAAGGATGACATAAGGCCGCTGATCCCAGTAGCCGCTGAGACTCAGGGTGATCTGCAAAATCGGCCTGAGGATCAATTCCTAGATCGGCAGAATACTTCGGGACACAAAAAGCGGCATGCTTAGTCCTTGAGACTCAGGTTGGGTGCAGCCGACCAACCTTAGGATCAAAATCTCCTCGGAAACTGTATTGCACTTAAAATTTTCTGCATTGGACAGGCCATGCAGTAGCCCCCAAGACACTGGTTGGGTGGCAACACCAGTTCAGGGGAAACCTATGGCCCCCGAGTATCTTCTTTATCATATTTGCCTTCGTGATCTATTTTTTATTTGCTTTTATTTTCAGATCTATTAGATCAAAAATACAAAAATACCTTGCTGCAATTTATTCTTATTTATTTTTATCTCGCGTTCCCGCGAGATCTATTTATCCAATCTATGATATTTTTATCCCGTCTACTTGCCAACTTCTGGCGCTGTTACTTGAAAGGGATTGACAACCCCTTTAATACGTCGGGTTGTGAGTATTTGTTATTTGTGTGCAGGTGCCATTCATGTAGTGTTGCGTGGTTCTCCTACTGGTTCGATAATCTTGGTCTCATCACTGAGGGAAATACCTATCGTTGTTGTGTTACATCATCCCTTCCTCTTTGGGGAAATACCGACATAGTTCATGAAAACATCAGTATTTTGCAAATTTCTATGTCTACAATGCTCTGCATGGAGCTACTCCAGCTAATTGCTCCCACGTTCAATACATATCCAGATTGAGGCTTAGAGTCATCTAGTTTGGTGTTAAAGCTTGCATCGATGTAACCCTTTACGACGAACTCTTTATCACCTCCATAATCGAGAAACATTTCCTTAGTCCTTTTCAGGTACCTAAGGATAATTTTGACCGCTGTCGAGTGGTCCACTCCTGGATCACTATTGTACCCCCTTGCCAAACTCATGGCAAGGCACACAACAGGTCTGGTACACAACATGGCATACTTAATAGAACCTATGGTTGAGGCATAGGGAATGACTTTCATTCTCTCTCTATCTTTTGTTGTGATCAGGCTTTGAGTCTTACTCAACTTCACACCTTGTAACACGGGCAAGAACCCTTTCTTTGACTGATCAATTTTTGAACTTCTTCAAAACTTGATCAAGGTGTGTGCTTTGTGAAAGTCTATTAAGCGTCTCGGTCTATCCCTATAGATCTTGATGCCCAATATATAAGCAGCTTCACCGATGTCTTTCATTGAAAAATTCTTATTAAAGTAACCCTTTTATCCTATCCAGAAATTCTATATCATTTCCAATCAATAATATGTCATCCACATAAAATATCTGAAATGCTACAAAGCTCCCACTCACTTTCTTGTAAATACGAGCTTCATCATAAGTCTGTATATATGCTTTGATCACCTCATCAAAGCATATATTCCAACTCCGAGATGCTTGCACCAGTCCATAGATGGATCGCTAGAGTTTGCACACTTTTTTAGCACCTTTAGGATCAACAAAACCTTTTGGTTGCATCATATACAACTCTTCTTTAAGAAATCCATTAAGGAATGCAGTTTTGACGTCCATTTGCCAAATTTCATAATTATAAAATGCGGCAATTGCTAACATGATTCGGACTGACTTCAGCATCGCTACGGGTGAGAAGGTCTCATCGTAGCCAACCCCTTGAACTTGTCAAAAACCTTTCGCGACAAGTCGAGATTTGTAGATGGTGACATTACCATCAGTGTCTGTCTTCTTCTTGAAGATCCATTTATTCTCAATGGCTTGCTATTCATCGGGCAAATCCACCAAAGTCCACACTTTGTTCTCATACACGGATCATATCTCTGATTTCAAGGCCTCAAGCCATTTATCGGAATCTGGGCTTGGTGACCCACAAGTATAGGGGATCAATTGTAGTCCTTTTGATAAGTAAGAGTGTCGAGCCCAATGAGGAGCAGAAGGAAATGACAAGTGGTTTTCAGCAAGGTAATTGTAAGTAACAGATAATTTCGTAGCAGGATAATTTGTAACGAGCACATAACGGTAATGGCAGATAATATGCAGCAAGATAGCCCAATCCTTTTGTGGCAAAGGACAGGCCAAGATGGTTTCTTATAATAAGCAAAGTGTTCTTGAGGGCACACGGGAATTTCATCTAGTCACTTCCACCATGTTGGCTTGATTTGTGTTCACTACTTTGATAATTTGATATGTGGGTGGATCGGTGCTTAGGTGTTGCTCTTACTTGAACAAACCTCCTACTTGTGATTAACACCCTCGCAAGCATCCGCAACTATGAGAAAAGTATTAAGATAGAATCTAACCATAGCATTAAACTTTTGGATCCAAATCAGTCCCTTACGAAGTAGCACATAGACTAGGGTTTAAGCTTCTGTCACTCTCGCAACCCATCATCTAATAACTACTCCACAATGCATTCCCTTAGGCCAAAATATGGTGAAGTCCCATGTAGTCGACGTTCACATGACACCACTAAGGGAATCACAACATACATACCATCAAAATATCGAACACATATCAAGTTCACATGATTACTTGCAACAAGATTTCTCCCATGACCTCAAGAACAAAAGTAACTACTCACATATGATAATCATGCTCATGATCTGAGGGGTATTAAATAGAATAATGGATCTGAACATATAATCTACCACCAAATAAACCATACAGTGATCAACTACAAGATGTAATAAATGCTACTAGTCACCCACGGGTACCAATCTGAGGTTCCGGTGCAAAGAATGAACACAAGAGATGAACTAGGGTTTTAGAGGAGATGGTGTTGTTGAAGAAGTTGATGCAGATTGCCCTCCCCAAGATGGGAGAGTTGTTGGTGATGATGATGGCGATGATTTCTCCCTCCGGGAGGGAAGTTCCCTTGTCGGGATTACTTCGCTGGAGGGCAAAAGTGCTCCTGCCCAAGTTCCACCTCAAGACGGTGGCGCTTCATCCCAAAAGTCCTCTAATTATTTTTTTTCTAGGTCAAAATGACTTATATACCAGAAGAGGGGCACCGGAGGTGGGCCGAGGAGGGCACAACCCACCAGGGCGCACCTGCGCTCCCTGGCGCGCCCAGGTGGGTTGTGCCCACCTGGTGGACCCCTCTGGTACTTATTCACTCCAATAATTCTTGTTTATTCCATAAAAATTCCTCGTGAAGTTTCAGCTCATTTGGAGTTGTGCAAAATAGGTAGCCTGACGTAGCTTTATCAGGTACAGATTTCTAGCTGCCGGAATTCTCCCTCTTTGTGTGAACCTTGCATATTATGAGAGAAAATGCTATAGAATTACTCCAAAAAGCATTATTATACATAAAATATTATAAATGACAATACGTAAACATGATGCAAAATGGACGTATCAACTCCCCCAAGCTTAGATCTCGCTTGTCCTCAAGCGAAAACCGAAATCGAAAAACATGTCTACATGCTTAGAGAGGGAGGTGTCGATAAAAACAACATACGGACATAGAAGCATCATGTAAATTATTATAACAACATAAAACTTTAACATAAAACTTTTATCATAGAACTTTTATCATAAACTTCTCATGAATAAGTAACAATTCATCACAACATCGAAGTATAAAGCATAAACTCTATTGGAAACTAACAAACTATATTCTGAGTCAACTTTGCATCTACAATTCATCATCTTTTCAGGAAGGGTCACATATCGGAGCCTTTAGGAAAGTCCACATACTCAACCATCATATAGTCTTCTATGATTGCTAACACTCACCACATACACATGAAAAAAATGTTTCAACCGGACACATAGAAAGATAGGGGCTTATAATTTCGCCTCCCAACGTATTCACCTCATGGGTGACGTCAACAATAATAACTCATGCTACCCATATCCAACTAGATATATGTTCCTAGATCTTTCCTCACCACATGATGCTTGCCAAAGAGCAAAATAAAAAGGAATAGAGAGAAAAAATTTGACTCTTGCATGAAAGTAAATACATAAAAGTAAAAGATATGCCCTTCGCAGAGGGAAGCAGAGGTTGCACGCACTTTTTGTTTGTATGCTCAATCCCTTATTGCACCAATGACAACTTACATGAAGGATCTTACTCAATCCTTTGGTAGGTATGGTGGACTCTTGAAAATAAGATTTAGGTTTAAGGGTTTTTGGATGCACAAGTAGTATCTCTACTTGGTGAGGAATTTTTGGCTAGCAAAGATGGGGGGCAAGCACCACATGTTGAAGGATCTATGACAATATAACTTCTATGTGAATATGAACAAACATAAATCATTACGTTGTCTTCCTTTTCCAACATCAACAATTTTGGCATATGATATTTTGATGGGAGCTCACAATCACAAAAGATTTCCAAGATAGTGTATTTGCATGTGAATCTTCTCTTCCCTTATTAATTCTTTCATGAATTGCATCATTGACCAATGATATGTTTGTCAATCTCCAATAAAATTTTCTACTTATACTTTTCCTTATGTGGTGTCATTACTTACCATAAGATTAGGATACGATCTTTTCATTTATTTCCTTTTTTGTTGAACATGAAAGTAAAGAAAACAAAACTCCGACTAAAATTTATTATATATCTCAGATAAGATTACAAAGATAGGTCACTAAGAAAACTCTCGAAAAGAAAGGATCAAACTAAACTTTTATTCATCTAAAGCAAATGATAACTATGGATCGAACTTAGGTAAATAAAGGCATAAGATAGTGGAGGTGATACGATACCGGGGCACCTCCCCCAAGCTTGGCTCAAGCCAAGGGGAGTGCCAATACCCGATACTCAATTTTATTTTGGTGATGAAGAAGGAGGTGGTGGTAATGAAGTGGTAGTGATGTTGTCCTTCATGATCAAGAGATTCTCCAATCTACAGATGACGCTTCAGAGGGCGATGATGTGCTCTTGCAACAGAATATTTTCACGGGTGAGTTATTTATTTTGCACATGAACCGTTTCAATGATCCGAAAGGCTTCGATCTCGATGGGGGTGAGATGATCATAGTAAGGTTTAAGGATATCTTCTTCTTCTTCCTCGGCAGGCCAGGCCTGCTCAACCACCGGTGCTTGATCTCCGGTAGCCTCCTTGCTCTTGTCCCCTTTGACGGCTTCTATGGGCTATTCTCTCTTTAGCTCAATCTTCATCAACCAAGAATCCTCTTCCACATTGTTGGAGGAAGAAGAAGACATGATGCCTGGCTCAACCGATCTGACCGAAAACAGCAAGAAAAGAAAATAGAAGATTTCTCCGCGATGCGATGGTCAATAGGTTCGGGGGGTATATAAAGATTTTTTATCTTGGGAAAGAAGAAAACGGAAGAAAAATAGAGTCTGGAAGGTACCCGAGGTGGGCACAACCCACCAGGGCGCGCTTGGCTAGCCAGGCGTGCCCTGGTGTCTTGTGCCCACTAGGGGTGCCTTCCTGATTGTTTCTTATTTTCCTAATTTTTTTTATATTCCAAAACGGACAGAACATATTTTCGCAGATTTTGGAGTCCGTTTACTTACCGTATCATGTACCTCCTTTTTTCACGATTCTGGAGTGTTCCAGAAGGTTTCTTTTATGTGTTCTTCCGGTGTCATAGTTTGGATAATATTGCTTTCATCATTAATGGGCATACCTAAGATATAATGTTTTATTCGTTGCGCATTAACAACCTTCGGGTTAGTACCTTCGGCATTATTTATTTTGATAGCCCCAGATCGATAAACCTCCTCATAACATAGGGCCCTTCCCATTTGGAGAGGAGTTTTCTGAAGGAAATATACTCTAGAGGCAACAATAAAGTTGTTATTTTATATTTCCTTATATCATGATAAATGTTTATTATTCATGCTAGAATTCTATTAACTGGAAACTTGATACATGTGTGGATACATAGACAAAACACCATGTTCCTAGTAAGACTCTACTAGACTAGCTCGTTAATCAAAGATGGTTAAGTTTCCTAACCATAGACATGTGTTGTTGAAAGTGAAACTAATCCCTGGGTGGTTTTGGTATTCATAACAACATATAGCTCATTGAACTAATATCCACTTAAGTTAATTATTTCAGAAAGTTCAATGATTGGCATGGCATGGACTAGAGATGTGGACCTCTCAAAATGCTAAGGAAAAATATTGGAAAAAGCTCAAGACTCTTCATGTCTATTTTAGTGATCCAAGATCACATTGAGTCCATAGGAAAAGCCAATACTATTAAAAAGGGATGAGGTGTTGCTTAATGGTCTACTTGTTCAAAATGCTTAGTGATATGCTCCAAAGCCGTCAACCACTTTCTCAAATCCAAATATGTCCTAAACCTAAAGTCAAACTTGGCCCCACCGATTTGATCCATCCAGCGCCACCAAGCTCACTTGACATAGCCATAGCCAGAAACCCTAATCAGTTCGATCTCACCGATAGGGAACTCGGTCTCACCGAGATTGGATTGCAAGCTCTCTATTTCCCTATGTAACATTTCGATCTCACCGAAATGAGCGATCGGTCCCACCGAGTTCGCAGTCCAAACTCTCTATTTTCCCTTTGTAACATTTCGGTATCACTGAAAGGAGCGATCGGTCCCATCGAGTTTTCTTGACTAACTCTCTGTTTGCCTATCACTGAAATCAGTCTCACCGAGTTCACATAATCAGTCAAACCGATATGAGGTTTTACCCTAACCCTAGCTCATCGGTCCCATCGAAAAGCCTAACGTTCACATTTTGAACTAAATCGGTCTCACCGAGTTCATATATTCGGTCTGACCGAGTTGGCTCAAATGTGTGTAATGGTTAGATTTAGTCCAAGGATTCCCATCAAGACGATGTGGATGCCGAAGAAGAACTAGAGAGTTCTTCAGGGTGACTCCGCCAATAAACTTCACTCATATTCATTTGGCAAGGACAAGTGCAATCAACTTCCATGGGTTAGATTTTGTGTGGAGGCTATATATACCCCTCCACCCTACTCACCATTTGTGAGAGAGCCATCAGAACGTTCCTACACTTCCACTACTCATTTTCTGAGAGAGAACCACCTGTTCATGTGTTGAGACCAAGACATTCCAATCCAACCACAAGAATCTTGATCTCTAGCCTTCCCCAAGTTGCTTTCCACTCAAATCATCTTTCCACCATAGCTAAATTTGTGTGAGAGAGTTGAGTGTTGGGGAGACTATCATTTGAAGCACAAGAGCAAGGTGTTCATCATCAACACACCATCCATTACCTTTTGGAGAGTGGTGTCTCCTAGATTGGTTAGGTGTCACTTGGGAGCCTCCGGCAAGATTGTGGAGTTGAACCAAGGAGTTTGGAAGGGTAAGGGGATCGCCTACTTCGTGAAGATCTACCCAAGTGAGGCAAGTCCTTCGTGGGCGATGGCCATGGTGGGATAGACAAGGTTGCTTCTTCGTGGACCCTTCATGGGTAGAGCCCTCCTTGGACTCACGCAACCATTACCCTTCGTGGGTTGAAGTCTCCATCAACGTGGATGTACGAGAGCACCACCTATCGGAACCACGCCAAAAATCTCTGTGTCTACATTGCGTTTGCCATTCCAAACCCCTCCGTTTACCTTCATATGCAATGTTTTACATTCCACTGCTATACTCTTAGAATTGCATGTGTAGGTTGATTTTTTGACTTGTGCTAATTTGCTAAAATCTGCCAAGACTTAAAATTGGGAAAAGGTTAGATTTTTATTTGGTCAAGTAGTCTAATCACCCCCCTCTAGACCTACTTTAGATCCTACAAGTGGTATCAGAGCTTTGGTCTCCATTTGCCTTGATTTCCATAGCTTTGGTGATCATAGCCTTGGTTTCACAACCTAGGAGAGTATGGTGTCTAGCGAGGGAAATTATCACCATAGATGTCCTTACTTTGATGGTAATAATTTTGCTATTCGGAAGCATAAGATGAAAATGCATATTCTTGGACATAACCCCGCCGTTAGGGCTATTGTGTGTATTGGCTTGCAAGGTGAATTCTTCGATGGAAGAGAACCGAATCGTGAAGCAACCGCTAAAGAATTGAAGATTTTGCAATATAATGCTCAAGCTGGCGATATCATCTTCAACCGATTATTCCCCAAAGAATTCAACAAAATTAGCCGTCTTGAGAATGCAAAGGAAATTTGGGATACTTTGATTGATATGCATGAAGGTACCGAGTCTGTCGGAGTAAATAGCCATGGGTAGCCTAGCCGGCTTCCCCTGGCTCTTCTGAAAAAATTACGAGCCCGTCCGGCTCTCAGGAATCCAAGACGTGGGGCCGCCTTCCCCTTGCTGGCTGTCACCCAGGCCAGCTCGAAGAAGGCGGCCCGACTATGCCCCTCATGAAGAAAACCATGGGAGGCCGACTCGAAGAAGCCGGGTCCAAGATGCCGACTCCAAGAAACCGGCCACGAGGAGGCCGACTCCAAGAAGCCGGCTCCCATAAAGCGGTCGAGACCGTACCCTCAAAGTTCGCATCCACCTAGCGGTGATGAGACGGGGCGTGGCTACAGTAAAGCCTGACACCCCCGAATCCCGGAGCACGCCTGGCACAGTGCGCCGTACGGAGTGGCCATGACCCGTCTGGCGCGGCACTGTTGCCATGTTGACCCTGATGTCATCCACGATGGGCTACCAGTACGGCCCACGGGCGGTGGGCCCCTTCGGGCAAAGAGACTCCCGAAGGCGGCCTGGCCTCCCCCAGTCGGCCCGAGATGGGGCCAGCTCCCCGTAGCCGTCTCGCTTCCCCCTCGAAGAAGACGCCCCATTAAGGAGACAAGACACGGTAAGGCTACGGTAATCGCCCGCCGGATGGCGGCACTGTAGCCACGCTTACCCCGACGAAGCCCTCGTCATCAGGATGAGGCAACAGTAGCCAGCCATCGACAAGACCCTTGGTAGTGGGGCCTGCCTGTTGCCAAGGAGTTGGTAGCCGGCGGGACCCACCAGCCGGCGGGCCCCAGCAGTCGGCGCAGAAGCCGGCGAGCGCGGTCACAGACGGCTGGGCCCCGCGCCCAGTCGGATTACCATTGTACCCCTGGGGGGTAGGCCTATATAAACCCCCAGGGGCACCCATGCAAAGGGTTCGACCCTCAGCTAGATCTAGACACACACCAGGAGAAGAAGCAAGCTAGCCGTGCCCTTCTTCCTCCTCCCACCAAACAGCTGAAGGAGCATTGTGTAGCTACTTGTCCATCTAGTGATCATGCGGAGACCCCGCAGAGCAGCAGTAGGGGTGTTATCTCCACGGAGAGCCCCGAAGCTGGGTAAGATTCGCCGGCGTGCATGTCTTCGCCTCATCCCGTTTCCAGGCACCAGCGACGTCTTACTGGCTCCCACAATGATAAGCCACCCGTTGGCATATTTCGCACCTACCACCCGACATTTGGTGCCCACCATGGGGCCGGGTGCACCGTCGTCCGGAGACCTGTTCTGGACGGGAACCCTCTTCCTCCCCAGCGAGCGTAGCCAGCCCGGCACGCCCGATGGCGCTTGCCACGACGCGCTGCAAGGCGTCACCAGCATCCGCGCGGCGAGCAGCCTCGCCGATCTCCCTGATGAAACCCTCATCTCCGACGAGCTCGCCTCCGATGCGGGCACCGATCACCTCGCCAACCTCCTCGGCCAGCTCCATGGCTCCACCGACCCGATGCCTGCCGACTCCGACACGGCCTCCTTCGACACCTTCCCCACCAACGTCGCGATCTACAACGACCCGCTTCCTCGGACCGACGGCCGCTATACCGTCACCACCGAAGTGATGGTCATCGGCCATGGCGGCCCGGCCGGCGAGAGCGCCCACGACGTCCCGCACGTGGCGGCCCACGACTTGTCCACGCCACTCCCGGCTAATGCCGACGACGAAGCACTGGAGGCACGCCGCCTCGCCATCCTTGCAGAGGGCCGGATGCTGGCTTCCATGAGACGCCTCACAGAGTCCTACCAGCGCGAAGCTGACCGCGCCGCCTTCGGCACGCCGGCCCCGGGCGGGCCAAGCCGGGCCGGCCTTGTCAAGCAACGCGGCACCGTCATCGCCGACACGCTGGGAGTCGACCGCCCTGTCTACGCCACTCCACTCGAGAACCTGCGCGCCGCCCAGGCGGCCGTGGACGAGTTGGACGGCTTGGAGGCCGAAGACCTCCCCCACATGACCCGGCGCACCCAGCAGCTGATCGATGCAGCCGCACAGCGGCACGAAGACGACGCC
>NC_041384.1:224934606-224962900 GCF_002162155.2 Triticum dicoccoides
TCACGGCGCAACGTCCCGGACACCGACTACGAGCAACACCCGCGCGCGGCGCGAGAAAGAGCCGGCGGCCAGCCGAAGCCGGACCCGAATCTCCATCGAGCGAGACGCGGACGGCCATCCCCGAGCCATGGAATGGCGGGGCAACCCGCCTCCGCCTCAACCCCGTGGAGAGAGATATCCCACCCCGCCGCCAGTGGCACACCCGACTCTCAGCAGCCAACTAGGTCGCCGCGAAGGAGTCAGCGAGAACGACGCCCGCCATCGGATCGACCGCCTGGCATGATCCCTGGCACAGGAAGAAGAAGACGATGTCGGCCTGCCTTGTTTCAGCCCCTGCATCCGCGACAAGCCTTTCCCCAAAGGGTTCTCGCTCCCAAGAGACACGCCCAAGTACAACGGCTCCGTGAAGCCGGAAGATTGGTTGATCGACTACTCCACGGCGGTCAGCATAGCCAACGGCAACCGGCGTGTTGCCGTGAAGTACGTGCCCCTCATGCTGCAAGGCACGGCGCGGACCTAGCTCAACAGCCTCAAGCCTCTCAGCATCAACAGCTGGCTAGATTCACTGAAGCTTTCATCCGCAACTTCACCAGCACCTACAAGCGGCCCCCAAGCCCAGGCAGCTCTCCTTGTGCGTACAAGGCCCCGCCGAGTCCACTCGCGACTACCTCACGCGTTGGGCCGAGCTCCGCAACTCTTGCGAAGGGGTGCACGAGGTGCAGGCCATAGAATACTTCACAGCCGGGTGCCGAGAAGGTACCCTCCTCAAGCACAAGCTTCTCTGCGACGAGCCGGCTACCCTCGACGAGCTTCTAGACATAGCGGACAAATATGCGACCGCCGACTCCTCAATGAAGACCGAGCTTTGGGTAGACGCGTCCGGAAAAGTACTCAACCCGGCGCCCAAGACGCCGGCTGGGGATCCCGGCCGACGCACACACCCGAACGACCACAAGCGCAAGGGCCCCGCGCCGCCTCCCGCCAGTTGGCAGGTGGCCACAGTTGAAGACGTGCCGCCCGAAGGGCGGCCCGCGCCCAAGAAACCCAAGGGCGGCCGGCCGGCTTGGCAGCCGGCCTTCTCCTACGAGCAAACTCTCGACGCCCCCTGCAAGTTCCACAGCGATGTGAAGCCGTCCAACCACACAACCCGAAAGTGCCATTGGCTCACCCGAATTTCCAAAGGCGAGGGGCTCGCGCCGCCTCCGCCTGTCGGCCCGCCGCCTCCGCCTCCACCGCCTCCGGCGGCTCGGCCCGCAGTCGGAGCCGTGCATGACGAGTTCCCTGACGAGCAAGCAACCTACATCGTCTTTACCAGCCAGCCCGAAGACCGGCGTAGCGAACGCCGAGTGCACCAGGAAGTCAGCGTGGTTGCTGCCAACCCCGCCGGACACATGCATTGGTCAGAAAAACCCATCAGCTGGAGCCGGGCCGACCATCCAGAGGTGATGCTCTTATGCATTGGTCCTGGAAGCCACCCTTGCAACGGACAGACGCGCCGCCCGCTTCTCCCGCATGCTGATAGATGGCGGGAGCAGCATCAACATCCTGTACCGTGATACCCTGGAGAAGCTAAATGTTAAGACGAAGCAGCTCATGCCTACTCGAACAGTGTTCCATGGCATCGTACCCGGCCTGTCCCGCGCCGCCATTGGCAAAATCAAGATTGATGTACTTTTTGGGGACAAGGAGCATTTCCGCCGGGAAGCGATCTGGTTTGAAGTGGTGGACCTAGAGAGCCCTTACCATGCATTGCTTGGCCGACCTGCCTTGGCCAAATTCATGGCAGTTCCCCACTATGCATACCTCAAGATGAAGATACCGAGCACCAAAGGCGTCATCACCGTAGCTGGCGATTACAAGAAATCCTCTGAGTGCGCGGCAGCCAGCAGCCAGCTGGCTGAGTCCCTTGTGATTGCCGAAGAAAAGAAGATGCTGGACCGAGTCGTGGCCATAGCCAACAAGCAGTCGGCCGTGTCCCCCGACCCCAAGGAGCACGATGCTCAAGGATCCTTCCATCCGGCCAAGGAGACGAAGAAGATACCAGCAGGGTTTGCGCCTCTACGACAGCCGGAAGGTCAGGCCAAGATCTTTTCAAGAGGGCGATCTTGTGCTCCGGCTGATCCAGCGAACAGCCGGCCGGCACAAGCTCTCGGCCCCTTGGGAAGGCCCCTTCGTCATCAGCAGAGCTCTAGGCAACGACTCCTACTACCTGATCGACGCACAGAAGCCGAAGGCATGCAAGAGAGACGACTCTGGCAAGGAGTCGGAACGACCATGGAACGCCAACCTCCTTCGAAGATTTTACAGTTGAAATGCAGTATGTATCACGCTAACTTTTGTATTAAGTACGAGACAATAGGCCCCCCGAGGAGGGCTCGGGGACTGCCATCTCTAATCTATGAATGAAAAATATCATGCTTATGACTTTGTCATTTCATTTACTTGTTCCGTCCGGCACCGGGTTCGATTAGTCGGCCCGGGGACTGGCCGACTGGAGTTATATTAGAAGTCCTACCCGCAGTCAGACAAGTAGTGTGCCGGCTCCCAAGCTCTCTCTGGCCAAAAGTCGCAGTTCGAAGAACCGGCTGTCCGACTGGCAAGAGTTAAAGGCAGGAACGGGCGCCCACACGAAAAACGGCTAGGGACTAACGGACTAATATAACAAAAGCCGGTTTTTCTCCCACCGCCGAATGGCTACCAGAGTAGTCGGCCGGCCTGTTTCCATTCACTTCACTTCAATCCAAGAAAGCTCAAGTACTCGCCTCCCCAAAGAGGGAAGGCGGCAAAGGAAAAAGCCTAAGGATAAAAAGCATACGCGAATGGAAACCAAACATGCATGTAAGAATATTTACATAAAAGACCTCCGAGAGGCCAGCATTCAACATAGTTTGGATACACCCCCAGTGGGTGGAACTGCGAAAACTTAATGAAGATTGTTCAAAAGACAACAAGCAGGAAAAATAAGGACGGCATGTCAAGCCGGCGGAGCGACCGACGAGCCGGGCTGGTTGGCGGAGACGGTTGTGCCGGCTGAAGGAGCGGCCGGCTGACGAACCTTGGCTTGGTCACCGCCTCCCGCAGAAGGCGCGCTTCCACGCGCCTCATTGCTGGAGGCACGGTCGGCCTGAGGTCGGCCGGTTGTTCCACCAGCCGGCTCGACGTCTTCGCCGTCCTCCTCCTCGTCATCCTCGCCCTCGTCGCTGGAGGCGATCTCCTCTGCCGAGTCCTCGCCCACCGCCGGGTTCAGCCCGAACCACTCCTCCGGCTGGGCAACACCGTCATCATAGATCTCGGGTGCAAAAACGCTGATGTCGGTGCACTCGGCGATCGTTGAAGCCCACTGGGCGAAAGCCGGCCTCACCTCTTCTAGCTCTGCGTCGGCCTCCATCTGCCAAGTGCGCAGCTGGTCCAGGCTTAGCCCTGGGTACCAAGCCCGAACGAACTCCAACGCCCGCCCGGCTCCGAGGCGGGCCGCCGACGCCTTCCAAGCCTCAAAGCGACCAACTGCGACCTCCAGCCAGTCGGCAGTCCGACTTGGAGTGCGGGGGATCGTCTCGCCGGGCCAGAGGGCGGCCAACACTTGCGCCCCGGCACGTTGGAGCCGGCGAAGCATCCGATGAGCCGGCTGCAACCGCGCCTGGACAGCCAAGAGCTGCTCCTCAAGCGTCCGGTTCGCATCCGGCGCGATGTTGGCCCCCGCCTGACGGCGCGCCTCGCGATGGGCCTCGATGCTTTGGGCGGCAAAGGCGGAGTAGCCGGGGAAGTAGTCTGCACCAAAAAGCAAGCACCAGCTCAAGTTAAGCCAAAGACCCAGGCGGCAAGGAGCAGGAGAGGGGCGAGGAAGGCGGCTTACCATCGATCAAATCCTTGATCCGGCCGAAGCCTTCATCCAGGGCTCGCCGGGTCTCAGCCCAGCTCGCCGCCTCAGTCTCATACTCTGCCTTCAGGGCGGCTTCGCTATCCTGCGCCGCCTGTAGGGCCGCCTTGTGGCTCTTATCCTGGTCGGCCAGCTTCTTGGCCAGGCGATCACGCTCCTGGACCAAGGCAGCGCACTCGGCATCCTTGGTATGAAGGGCGGCCTTCGCTTCGCCGAGCTCCTTCCTCAAGTCGGCGTTGGCCCCTGAAGACAAAGAAAAAGAAAAACCAATAAGAAAAGAGTCGTCAAGAAAGATTCGACCCAACTGCTCAGCAGTCGGCCCGAATCTCGGGGACTACACCCAGTGGGTGCGCTGACGCGCCCCCACAGGAGACAGACAAGATCGAGTACTTACTTCGGCTGTCGGCCAGGTCGTCGGTCCTCCGGCTCAACTCCCGAGCTTGGGAGTTGAAGGCGGCAGCACGGAGGTTGTGATACTCCTGGAAGTTCAGACAAGAGACAAAAATAAGGTAGCCGCCAAGAAAGATCTGACCCGACTGCGCAGCAGTCGGCCCGAATCTCGGGGACTACACCCAGTGGATGCACTGACGCGCCCCCACGGAAGAAATTAAGAGAGCAAAGCGGCCAAGAATGAAGGACTCACCCGGATGGTGGCTCGCGTCGACAGGAACTCCTGGGTGAACTGTTGCAGCAGGGCGGCCTGAGCTCGTAGCCGGCTCCGGACCCCTTGAGCCGCCACATTCAGCTCGCCAGTCCCCCCGCTGGGAGTCCACTCGGACGTGGCGGTGCTGGCCGCCTCCAGATCTGCCGCTGACTGGCCTGCGCCCGCGACTCGGCGCAACTCCGGCGGAGCGGCGCCTCCCCCTGCGCGCCGGCCCGTCGCCGGCTGCACCTCGAGGCCGGCTCTGTTCCCCGGGTCACCCCCGGTCGGCCCCTCTGGCGCCGCTGACGATTGGCTGCCTTGGCCCGCTCTGGTTGGCGCTGCTAGCGGCGCTTTCCTCGCAAAGGCCAGGGGTCCTCCCCCTCTCCATCAGTGGCGGGTCTTGGACGATCTCCTCCACCAAGGGCAACGGGGCGTCGGGGGCCACGGCTCGGAGGGGAATGGCGAGCAGCGGAGGCTGGTTGCGCGAACCCTCCGCCTCCGTCTTCGCGGTCGCCGCCCCCATCTGGGCCTTGGCTGCCACGTCAGTCTGCTCCCTCGCCGCCTGGGCGGCCGCTTTCTCCGCTGCCTCGTGCTCCTCCCGCGCTTCACGGGCGTTCCGCTCTGTGGCCTCCCTGAGGTCGGCGCGGGGGTCCACGTGGCGAGAGCTTGAAGAACCTCCAGCCGGCCCAACTACGGAGCCGCCCGGACCCCGCTCAAGGGAAAGCGGCGCCCTGTCCAGCAAGCAGGAAAGAGTTAAGAAGAATTTTCGAACAAGAGAGCACGATGCAATGCATGCGACAAAGCAATCAACGACTTACGCTGAGACCGTCGGAGGCTGCTTCACCGCCTTGCGAAAGCGGGCCGCTTTCGCAGCCGCCTCTTCCCGCTTGGTTGCCGCGGTGGAGGCTTTGGACTTCTTCGACCGACTGCCGAAGAGGCCTGAAGCGGCCCGGCGCTTCTGTGCACCGCCGCCGGCAGTCGGCGTGATGGACGAGCCCGTGCCCTGATGGTCGGCCGCCGGCTGGCGACGTGAGGCGACTTCGGTTTCGAAATCATCCGGCCAGTCCTCGAAGCTGGCGGTGAGCCTTGCGCCCCCGGGCTCGGCGTCGTCCCCCACGACGGCGTCTTCCATGGCGGCTGCCCCCATGTCCGGGTCGTCGACGTCGTCCGCCGTGCGGTCGGGGGCGTATCGGCGTTCTATCCCCGCTGCCCCGGTCGTCGGCGGGAGAAGAGGGTTCTGTTAAGAAGAACCGACTGATCAGAAGCCGGCCATCGTGAAGCCTGCCACCAACAAGAAGAAGAAAAGGAAAACTTAACACGGGCGGAGGGTTGGCGTGAGAGTACGGCGCCTTGCCATATCGCCAGTCCTTGGCGAGCTTGCAATTGGAGATGTAGTTTACCATGTACGATACCTCCGCATGAGGCATCTCCCTGGTGCTTAGCCGGCATGGGTCGAACCGGCCGCTCATCTGGCACATCATGTGGGGCTGGCTTTGGAGAGGAGATATCCGGCGCTCCACGAAGGCGGCCACCAAGTCGGCCCCGCTCAGACCTTCCGACTGGATCATCACCCTAAGCTGGGAGACGGCAGCATTCCCGGCCTGAGACAGTGACCGGGACCGGAAACTCCATGAGGGCTGCCTCCCAGCCAGCGGGCCGGCTACGTAAGCCGGCAGGTTGATGTGGTCTCCTTGCTCGGCGACGTTCTTCACGTAGAAGTATGACTTCTGCCAGATCTTCACCGACTGGATCAGGGGGATGGGCGGGAACGGGTTGTTCTCGCCCGCCCTCCTCATGGCGATGAAGGCCCCGCAGGGGGCGGGCACGCCGGCAACGACGGTGCCGAGTTTGCTCTGGAAGAACTCCCCCCAGAGCTCCAGCGTGGGGAGCAGCCCCAAGAAGCCTTCGCAGAGGGAGACGAAGGCCGACAGCAGCATCATCGCATTGGGCGTGAGGTGATGCGGCTGAAGGTTGTAGAACTCGAGGAAGGAGCGTAGAAATCCGCTCGCCGGAAGGCCGAAGCCGCGTAGGAAGTGCGAGCGGAAGACGACCCGCTCGCCCTCCTCCGGTGCCGGCGAGATCTCCATCTCCGGCGCCAGGCGGACCCACACGAGGTTGGCGTCGGGCAGGCGCCGAGTCTGGCGGAGGAACGCAACATGGTCCTCATGGACGTTGGAGCCGTCCCATGAGCTCGACAGCGCCATGGGAGCAAGACGATGTGGCGGCGCGGCGGCGCTGAGATGGGAGGTTGCGGCGGCAACGGGAGGAAGAGAGGAGGACGAGAAGGGGCGGAGCGAGAGAGAGCGTGCGAACCTCTGTCGCTCCCCCTCCTCCCCCTACTTATAGGCTCGCGTGGCGGAACCGAGGAGGCGCGGCGTGGGGAAGCGTGGGGATCGATCGTGCCCACTCCCCCACATCCCGCGATTACTGTGCCATGATGGCGGAATAAAACCGCCACGGGAAGGCGAGCGGTCCATGTGGGCCACGGAAGATCCGCGCTCGGACCAAGGCCTGCGAGTGGCGGGCCCGGGCCTGCGGCGACGTCCCGTCGCGCATGCGTTGGCAGGATTTCCTCGCCACATGGTCCGTGTTCCCGCCTACGAGAACCGGAGCTCTCTGAAGTCGGCGTGCACAAGCAAAGCCGGCTCTTCAAGATAGGAAGCTGACCAAGCTTCTCGTCCCTCTGTCCGCCTCGAAGCTCGATCAGCTTCGGGGACTACTGTCGGAATAAATAGCCATGGGTAGCCTAGCCGGCTTCCCCTGGCCCTTCTAAAATAATTACGAGCCCGTCCAGCTCTCAGGAATCCAAGACGTGGGGCCGCCTTCCCCTTGCTGGCTGTCACCCAGGCCAGCTCGAAGAACGCGGCCTGACTTTTCCCCTCATGAAGAAAACCATGGGAGGCCGACTCGAAGAAGCCGGCTCCAAGATACCGACTCCAAGAAACTGGCCACGAGGAGGCCGACTCCAAGAAGCCGGCTCCCATAAAGCGGTCGAGACCGTACCCTCAAAGTTCGCATCCACCTAGCGGCGATGAGACGGGGCGTGGCTACAGTAAAGCTTGCCACCCCCGAATCCCGGAGCACGCCTGGCACAGTGCGCCGTACGGAGTGGCCATGACCCGTCCGGCGCGACACTGTTGCCATGTTGACCCTGATGTCATCCATGACGTGCTACCAGTACGGCCCACGGGCGGTGGGCCCCTTCGGGCAGAGAGACTCCCAAAGGCGGCCTGGCCTCCCCCAGTCGGCCCGAGACAGGGCCGGCTCCCCGTAGCCGGCTCGCTTCCCCCTCGAAGAAGACGCCCCATTAAGGAGACAAGACACGCTAAGGCTACGGTAATCGCCCGCCGGATGGCAGCACTGTAGCCACTCTTACCCCGACGAAGCCCTCGTCATTAGGATGAGGCAACAGTAGCCAGCCATCGACAAGACCCTTGGTAGTGGGGCCTGCCTGTTGCCTAGGAGTTGGTAGCCGCCGGGACCCACCAGCCGGCGGGCCCCAGCAGTCGGCGCAGAAGCCGGCGAGCGCGGTCACAGACAGCTGGGCCCCGCGCCCAGTCGGATTACCATTGTACCCCCGGGGGGTAGGCCTATATAAACCCCCCGGGGCACCCATGCAAAGGGTTCGACCCTCAGCTAGATCTAGACACACACCAGGAGAAGAAGCAAGCTAGCCGTGCCCTTCTTCCTCCTCCCACCAAACAGCTCAAGGAGCATTGTGTAGCTACTTGTCCATCTAGTGATCATGCGGAGACCCCGCAGAGCAGCATTAGGGGTGTTATCTCCACGGAGAGCCCCGAAGCTGGGTAAGATTCGCCGGCGTGCATGTCTTCGCCTCATCCAGTTTCCAGGCACCGGCGACATCTTACTGGCTCCCACAATGATAATCCACCCGTTGGCATATGTCGCACCTACCACCCGACAGAGTCCATCAAGGAATCCAAATTGGATGTGCTTCAAAGCCAACATGACAAGTTCGAAATGGAGGATGGTGAAGGTGTCGCTGAAATGTACTCTAGCTTGCTCTCATCACAAATGAGATTGCTGGTTTAGGAAGTGAAGAGATGACCGACAGATTCATCATTAAGAAGATCCTAAGAGCCTTGGATGGAAAATATGATACCATGTGCACTTTGATCTAAATGATGCCCAATTACAAAGATCTCAAGCCAACAAAAGTCATTGGTAGAATTTTTGCTCATGAGATGTCACTCAAGGATAAATAAGAGCTTCACAACAAGTCTAGTGGTGCTTACAAAGCTTCATGTGATGCGCCTACAACATCAAGTGAGAAACAAGTCTTCCATGAAGAATTGAGACTAATGGTTAAGAACTTCAACAAGTTCTACAAGAGTAGAAGCAAAGAAATAAGTTCCAAGTCAAGGTCCTACAATGACCAAAGATCTTCTAGTTGTGATCGCAATTGCTACAATTGCAGAAGACCCTAACACTATTGTAGTGAGTGTATGGCTCCCTACAAAAGAAGAGAAGACTCACCTAAAAGGAGAAGCAAAAGAGAAGAATCACCACCAAGAGAAAGGAAGAGTAGACATGATCGTTATGAATGAACACCCTCTCGCATAAGCAAGGACTCGGAAAAGAAGGACAAGTCATCAAAGAGCTACAAAAGATGAAGACATCAAGCGCATGTTGGTGAATAGGTATCCGGCTCCATCTCTGACAACTACTCTGAGAGAAGCTATCACTCCGACTCTGAATATACTCAAGATGAAGGTGTTGCCGGTCTTGCACTTGTGTCATCCAACTCCTACGACATATTTGATTCACCAAATGAAGGGATTGGAAGATGCTTCATGGCTAAAGGCCCCAAGGTATCACACCCCGAGTATGTTGATTTCAATAGTGATGAAGATGATTTGCTAGGTGATGATTGTTTACTTGTTGACAACTCTAGTGATGAAAACTATGATGAAATTGCTATTAATCATGCTAATCAACATAAAACGAATGATGATGATAAGAAGGAGATTGAGCGTCTAACTAAAGAACTAAACACTCTTAAGTTAGCTCATAAAACTACCTTAGAGGATCATCGAGAGCTTTTAAAGACTCATGAGAAGCTAAGTTCGAAAAGCACAATCTAGAGCAAGAGCATGGGTTCTTAAAAGCAATCAATGATGATATTCCTAAGAAACTTTCTTCTTACATTGCCAAGTGTTTACTCTTGTCTACTTACATTCCACAAGTAAAATCTAGCAACAAGAGCAAGAAAGATTCTTCTTCTAGTAGTAACAATAATCATGTTAAATCCAATATTGTTGCCTCTAGTAGTTCTCTTGATTGCACTAATGATTCTCTTTGCCATGTTAAACTTGAGCAAGAAAATAGCTTATTGAAAGGAATTATAGAGAAAGGTGTTTACAAGAGCCTTGCCGGAAGAAGCAATTTGAGGAGATTATATGCAAGCAAGGAAGGCACCGGAAGAATCAAGGTGTTGGTTTTGAACGCAAGTTCAATGCCAATGGAGTTGAGTGGGAAGAAGATCAATACCCCAAAATGAAGTTTGTTCCTTAACAAGAGAAGTATGATCCTATTTATTTCAAAGGAACACAAGCTCAAGATGATCTTCCACCACAAGACACAAGCTAAAAGGCAAGGACGAGCTTCAAGAGGAGATTGATTCATTTGAAGAAGCTCCTAAGGCCTTGGTCAAGTGGGTTCCCAGGACTACATCAAGTGGGTTCCCAGGACTACCTTGTCTTAGAGTTCATCAAGTACGACTACAACTCCAAGGATTCCCATCAAGACGATGTGGATCCCGAAGAAGAACTAGAGAGTTCTTCAGGGTGACTCCGCCAATAAACTTCACTCATATTCATTTGGCAAGGACAAGTGCAATCAACTTCCACATCTTGCACTAGTTCAAGGAGTCACAAACCCTCTATTTGGTAAGACAAGGGACAATGTAACTTAATGCTTCCATGAATAACATCATGTGTGAATTTAACTCTATGTTTATGGATATCCTTGTGTGTTCCTTGTGGGACTAACCCATGCAGGTATTGAAAATGCAACTCACTCCAAAAAGTGAATATGAGTGAAGTTTATTGGCGGAGTCACCCTGAAGAACTCTCTAGTTCTTCTTCAGGATCCACATCGTCTTGATGGGAATCCTTGGACTAAATCTAACCGTTACACACATTTGAGCCAACTTGGTCAGACCAAATATATGAACTCGGTGAGACCGATTTAGTTCAAAATGTGAATGTTAGGCTTTTCGGTGGGACCGATGAGCTAGGGTTAGGGTAAAACCTCATATCGGTTTGATTGATTATGTGAACTCGGTGAGACCAATTTCAGTGATAGGCAAACAGAGAGTTGGTCAGGGAAACTCGACGGGACTGATCGCTCCTTTCAGTGATACCAAAATGTTACAAAGGGAAAATAGAGAGTTTGGACTGCGAACTCGATGGGACCGATCGCTCATTTCGGTGAGATCGAAATGTTACATACGGAAATAGAGAGTTTGCAATCCAATCTCGGTGAGACCGAGTTCCCTATCGGTGAGATCGAACTGATTAGGGTTTCTAGCTATGGCTATGTCAAGTGAGCTCGATGGCGCTGGATGGATCAAATTGGTGGGGCCAAGTTTGACTTTAGGTTTAGGACATATTTGGATTTGAGAAAGTGGTTGACGGCTTTGGAGCATATCACTAAGCATTTTGAACAAGTAGACCATTAAGCAACACCTCATCCCCTTTTAATAGTATTGGCTTTTCCTATGGACTCAATGTGATCTTGGATCACTAAAATAGACATGAAGAGTCTTGAGATTTTTCCAATATTTTTCCTTAGCATTTTGAGAGGTCCACATCTCTAGTCCATGCCATGCCAATCGTTGAACTTTCTAAAATAATGATCTACGTCAACATTAAGAATCTACATCTTCAACGCCTACATGAAGTTATCATCGACAAAACCCAAGGTTAGTTCATCCCTCTTTGGGGGGATATCACTTCTAGGGGCTTTGCTCTAAGAATTGAGCTAAAGCAACTCTAATGGTGTGAACACAACAATGCTTTATGTAAAAGTGGTAACCCCACTTGTGCTTAAACGATGAGTATGACCTACAATCAAATGTTCTCATTTGACTCCTCAGTCAATATACTCATATATAGATGACCTAGTCATCGCCAATTGCTTGATAGATGCTAGAGTGTTTGTGCATGCTTTGTCACATATTTCATTTGCTATCTTATTGTGTGAGCATGTTGGTTGCATATTTTTTTCATTCGAGGACATCCATTTGTTGCTTTGTTTGTTTGGCTTTTCTTCTTTGCCAAATGGATGGACAAGAATGCCTAAGAACTCCCTCTAGCTATATATGCTTTTCTCGTCTCAAACTCTATTCATGCTACATCACAAAGTTTGAGCAAGCTGAATTTGGACCCTCTGGGTGAGGAGCACTCGGAGTCACCGATCCGTCAAGGACTTTACTTCCAAAACCTCTTAGTGCATTTCGGTCTGACCGATCCATCCCATTCGGTCACACTGAGTTCATTAAGTCGATCTAGGTTTTAATATTGGTGTAACCGATTTGAACTATTCAGTCACACCGAGTTGTAGCAATTGCTTGCGATTCTGCATCTCGGTGCCACCGAGTCGTTCCACTCAGTCACACCGACAGAGCCTGGATATATATACCCACGGGCTGAAAATTTGGAAATTCCTCCAAATGCTTCGCCCGTGCCTGTCCAGCTCTGCCGACTCGAGGTCTCTAGATCGTCTCCTCATCACCTGCGACCTCCTGCCGCTGGTTTTCGCCACCGTTAACGGGAATCTTCACCGCCGTTGTCGCCATAGCGGGTTCATCACCAAGTTAGGGTATGAACTCATCTCTTTGTGCATTCCTTACTCCGATTCTAAGCACAAAGATCAATGCCCATATTCTTTCCACGGTTGAGACAACTCTATCCACTACAAAACTCCATTAGATTATATTTGATGCAAAAAATAGGTTTAGGTTTCCGCCGAACTCATCTCCGACCGACCGATATTAGGATTTCGGTCTCACCATTTTGGCTCAAGCCATAGCACAAGTATTTTTTGGTTAGACCGAAGCATACCAATCGGTGTGACCGAGTTCATTTCTCTGTGAAACCCTAGCAACTAGGAGTCACTGAACTGCATCTCGGTCTGACCGATCTTGCATGTTTAGACTCCATAGCTGCTTCAGTGTCACCGAGTTGGTAATATCGGTAGCTCTGAAATGCTTTCTGCAGAAAATTAAAACTAAGTTTTTGACTCATTTGTTTTGCAAAATGGCCATGCTTTGTCATACTTATCTACTCCATCTCAACCTATTTATTCACATGGTTAGCTTTTAGTGTTAGAGATGTCAGACCAGAGTGATAGCCAGAACAAGTTAGAGGAGCACCAGAATCTCAGTGAGGGCACTAGTCCCTCAAACAGCACTTCTGACGATGGTAGAAGAAGCACCCCAAGAAACCTGCCTAAGGCAGCAACAAGGACAAAGAGGAAAAGAAACTCAGATTCTGAAGATGAAGGATTTGTGGTTGATGAAGAGGTCACTTCCAAGAAGAAGTTGATCAAGATAGAAGAAGTTGTTGTTGCTGGCATCAAGCCAGGAATGAAAGTGATGGCTCATGCTCAGAGAAAGCCTATGTCCAAAGCCAGGGCCTCAACACTTGAAACATTGAAATCAAAGGAAGAAGAGGCTCCTGGAGGCAAGAAGAGAAAGGAAAGGCTCAAGAAGACCATGGCTAGAGTTATTGGAAAGCCTTCTATGATGAAGGAGTCTGATGAAGATGAGGAAGAGGAAGAAGATGATGCACCTCCACCTAAGACACGAAAACTTATGGGTGATGCAATTAAGTCTGGGCTGCCTCATCCAAGCCCAAGATAGCTCCAAAGCAAACTGCACCCTAGAGATCTACCAGGAACATCCCTGCTGCAGAGAAGAACAAGGCCCCAATGCCTGAAGTTCAAGAAGAGGAAGAGCCCCAAGTGCTCAGAAAACTCAAGCCCAAGATACCTGATCATGATGAAAACCATCCCATTGCTGAAAACATGAAGTTGAGGAAAGATGCAAATCTCAGATTATGGAGGCAAACATATCCTTATGCAACATGGATAAGGACTGTTGTGGATTACAGGTTCCACACCAAGGAACATTAGGACTTCTATGAGACAGTTCTCCTAGACAAGAAGCCCATAGTCAGTGACATGAAGTGGGTCGACCGGACTTTCATTGATGACAATGAAGACCACTTTCCTGGAGTTCATGAGAGCTTCAGAATGAATGAAGTGGATACTTTTGTGGGTCAGAAGTTGACCAAATGGAATGATGAGATGGTAATGCAATTCTACTCCACTGCCCATTTCTATCCATATGGCAAGATTTTCTGGATGACAGAGGGTACTAGGTACCAATATTCCATTGCAGAGTGGGCTGAGCTAATCCATGCTCCCCAAGAAGGAGAAAATGACATTGATGTCTATGCAAAGCCTAGGAAAGGCCACAAGTCCATGGCACACATGTACAAGGAGATACCAGATGATGCCTTGGAGACACATATATTTGGCTCAGTCTACTATCTGCTGTCAGGGCTGCCAACCATTAACACTATTCTAAGGCACACTTTGTTTCCCAAGTTTGGAGATCACATGATGATCAGAGGGCATTCAATAAACTTGCTACACATGTTTGACGTGCCAGAGAAGTTCAAGGTGATGACCTTGATAGTTGAAACATATAAATGAACTGCAGCAGATCAGAAGAGATCATGTGGATATGCCCCACACATTCAGATGCTCATCAACTCCAAGGTGGACACAAGCACATATCTACTAGATAGAGAGCACCTTCCCTTGAGGCTAGACTGTGAGGACAATACAGTGGTCATGGATGCCTCACATCCTACATCTATAGAGGCTCAGGAGAAGAGAGAGAAGGCAAATGCAGAAAAGGTTTCCAAGATTCCAGATGCATCAGCTACAAATCTCAAGACCAACCAGGACTAGCTCAGCTATCTACTTGAAGCCACGGTAAGGATTGAGAAAGGACTAACCACCCTGACTCAAAACCAAGAATGTCTTGAGAGAATCATTGAAACAAAATTCTATGATCTAGACTTGACGGTCACAGAGATTCAGACTGCAGTTGAGCAACTCCAAGAAGAAGCGGAGGAGAGGAGAGGATAGGAAGAACTACAACATATGCTTATCAGAGAGTGCCTAGAGCACAAAGGTCTGTAGCTGTGCGAGTCGGTGATAGAAGGGCCACAACTTCAACACCTGCAGCCACATCCTTAGTTGCCCCTCTAGTGGAAACCCCTCCAGTTCCTCAGCCATCACCTGAAGTCTTTATAGATGTTGTCCTCTCCATGCCATCTTCGCACTCCGGAGCTCCCGGAGATCGTGCTTAGAGTTCCGTATAGCACTATGCATTTTTGAGCTTTTTGGTAACTTGTTGCCAAAGGGGGAGAAAGTGTACAGATCATAGGCTGAGAGAGAGAGAGTGTGTGTGTGTGTGTGTGTGTTTTGATTTTTATTTGTCTCTCTTGCTACTTATTTTCTTGTGTGCTTGCTACAATTTTTGTGCTTGTGTGTGAGATACTCTTGTGATCATGTGGTTCATCATATTATGCTTAATGTGTGTGCTTGAATGATGCTATCTTAATACTTGTGTATGATCAATAATGTTTGCCTTGGTGATAGTGCATGTTATTTATGTATTATCATTTTGAGCGCTGATACGTCTCCAATGTATCTATAATTTATGAAGTATTCATGCCAAGTTTACAATAGTTTTATATATTTTGGTATGATTTGATTAGAACTAACCCGGACTGACGTTGTTTTCAGCAGAACTATCGTGGTGTTGTTTTTTGTGCAGAAATAAAAGTTCTCGGAATGCAATGAAAATCAATGGAGAATTTTTCTAGAAAATATAAAAAATACTGGAACAAAAATCTACCGGAGGGGAGTCCCGTGGGCCCCACGAGGTGGGGGCGTGCCCTGCGCCTCGTGGACTTTCCATGGGTCCCCCTGACTTGTCTCGATGCCAACCTCTCCCATAAATGCCCAAACTCCAGAAAATAACCTAGATCGGAAGTTCCATCGCCGCAAGCCTTTGTAGCCACGAGAAATCAATCTAGGCCCTCTCCGGCACCCGGCCGGAGGGGGCCATCATCACCAGAGGCTATGAAGGAGGATCCCGAAGGGGCCATCATCACCATGAAGGCCAAGGACCAGAGGGAGAACCTCTCCCCATCCAAGGGGAGGCCATGGAGGAGGAAGCACAAGGGGGAGAACCTCTCCTCCTCTCTCTCGGTGGCACCGGAGTGCCATCAGGAGGGGAATCATCGTCGTGGTGATCGTCTTCATCAACATCACCATCACCATCATCATCACCATCCTCATCTCTTTTACGTGGTACACTCTCCTGCACCCCCTTGTAATCCCTACTTGAACATGGTGCTCTATGCAACATATAATGATCCAATGATGTGTTGCCATCCTATGATGTTTTGAGTAGATATCCTTTGTCTTTGGGTTGATTGATGATCTAGATTGGTATGAGTTGTATGTTTTATTTTGGTGCTGTCCTATTGTGCCCTCCATGTCGCGCAAGCATGAGGGATTCTCACTATAGGGTGTTGCAATACGTTCATTATTCTCTTATAATGGGTTGCTTGAGTGATAGAAGCATAAACCCGAGTAAGGGGGCTGCTGCGTATGGGATAAAGGGGACTTGATGCTTTAATGCTATGGTTGGGTTTTACCTTAATGATCTTTAGTAGTTGCGGATGCTTGCTAGAGTTCCAATCATAAGTGCATATGATCCAAGAAGAGAAAGTATGTTAGCTTATGCCTCTCCCTCATATGAAATTGCAATGACGACTATCGGTCTTGTTAACAATTGCCTAGGACAATTTCGCACACCGACCCATCATTATTCCACACTCGCTATTTATAATATTTAGTAATATATTCTAACTTTATGATAACAGCACCTACTTGCATATTTTAGCTCTCTGATATCATGCAAAGTTATCCTCTTCATACCCACAACGTAGTTTTATTTCTCGTTTCTAGTTGGAAGCAAATGTTCGGTGTACGTAGAGTCATATCAGTGGCAGATAGGACTTGAGATAATATTGATCTTACCTTTAGCTTCTTGTGGGTTCGACACGCCATAATTATCACTTCCACCTTTGGGAATTACTACGATGATTCCCTGCACTTGGGGATTATCAAGCTCTTTTCTGGCGTCGCTGCCGGGGAGCAATAGCGTGGGGTTGATATTCTCACGCGTGCTTGTTTGCTTTCTTCACTAAGTAGATTTTGTTTTTCCTTTTTTGTTTCTGTTTAGTTGTGGGTGAAACATACATTTTTTAAAAAGAATGAAAATACAAAAAAAAATTACTTGCCTCTCATACCTAAAAAGTTTTTCAATAAGAGAAGTGATTGGAAGGTTATGTATTGGAGAAGTGAGGGTCGACCTTGAACACTTGTGTTCATGCTCATGGAAACAATGTAAAAAATTTCATGGAAGCTTCTCTGAAAATAATTATCCCCTTGTATATATCCATTGTAATGAAAAAATAATGTGCCAAGCCTTGGTTTTAGGATTATTAGATTGCTTGTTTGCTTTGTGCAGTACAAAAACAGAAACTTTGGTTGTAGCGCGTGAATTTACATTTTTTACTGGAAAGTCAAATGGGTCTGAAACGTTTTGCACATTACTTCTGTACAATTTTTTTAAATTTTCATAATTGTTTTAGAATTTTTGGAGTTATAGAAGTATACTAAACTTCTAGATTACTACAGACTGTCCTGTTTTTGACAGAATCTGTTTTCTACGTGTGGATCGCTTATTTTGATGAATCTATGGGTAGTATCGGGGGGTATGAACCATGGTGAAGTTGGAATACAGTAGATATAGTTCTAATATGAAATTGGAATGAGTTTGCAACAGTACCTAAGGTAGTGATTTGCTTTATTATACTAACGGATCTCACAAAGTTTTTGTTAAAGTTTTGTGTGGATGAAGTGTTCGAAGAATGAGGAGTTACCGATGTGAAAAGAATAAAGAGAGGAAAGATCTCAAGCTTGGGGATGCCCAAGGCACACCAAGTAAATATTCTAAGGATACTCAAGCATCTAAGCTTGGGGATGCCCCGGTTGGCATCCCATCTTTCTTCTTCAACAATTATCGATATACCTCGGGTTTTGTTTTGTTCACATAATTTGTGTCCTTTGTGTTTTTGTTTTTCCTTTAAAAACCATGCTAGTATGAGATAGCCCTTTATTGATTTATAGAATACTTCATGTGCTTCACTTATATCTTTTAAGTATGATCTTATAGAATTTCTCTTTGTGCTTCACTTAAATCTTTTGAGTATGGTTTTATAGAATGCTTCATGTGCTTCAGTTATATATTTTGAGCTTGGATATTGGTTAGTCTATATTAATTGAAGATTGCTCCAGGAACTTCACTTATATATTTTGGAGTATGAATAATACTATAATCTAAAGTGGATTTGGAAGAGTGTTAACTTTAGTTAGTAATGACTAGTCATCAACCCGTGCGCCTGCACGGGCTAGTTCTTGCATTAGCCCCTTAGTCATCAAAATATCCCTTGTTCATCCATGTAGCTCAACGCCCTCATAAACTTGAGTATAGAAACAGATGGTAAGAAACACTACTTATATTGTAATCAATCCATTGTACAACATATTGGTGGAATTGGATTTGCATTCAGTTTTGTTAATAGAATAACAGAAGATTGATGAATAATTTTTGTATTCATAGTTCGCAGCATACAAAATTAAGAATCATGTTATGATGATAAGGTTTCTTTGCACAATTGAAAGCACCTAAGAAGCACATGCACAATATTAACTCGTTCAAGTTAAATTATGTGCACCATTTTGTTAGTTATATATTTAATTTGAAGTAACAAACTTTTTTATGATGTACTCTGTAATCAAGCCGCACTCTGTACATAAAGGCCATGCGGTCGAAAGAAATGAAGTGCAACCACCTTGCATGCTGATGGAAACAATTAGCATAAGCCTAAGCCTAATTAATTCTGGAAGAGAGCTTACATTCTGCTCCAGCATATATATCTTCCTTAAACCATCACCACTTCTCTCTTCTAACTCCTTGGCGCTCGTGTAACTCGGCATGATTCAGTTAGGGAATTGACTATCGGAATAGGCAGCTCCGAGCTTCCAACACCTACACCGGAAAAATGGAGAAACAAAATATTTTTGGTTTTAAATTCGTATGCAACAAAATAATCAATCGTATGAACCTCCATAGCTGATTAAAATAAAGATTCCGTGTGAGGTTCTCATGTGAAAATAACTACGCTTGTCCACAAATAAGAATACATCATATCAAAAAATTATTCGCCTATCCAAGGCAGCAACCTGTACTGTTAGTATAATACATGTATTGAGTTAGAAATTAAGGAGATCTAGCTATCAATACAATAGATTGATGTACCGAGATTTTTTTCCAGAAAATATGTACCCAAAAATTAAGAGGATGATGTTTCTAGGTAAGTTTTCCCAGGCTGTCGTAGTGTTCACAAATATGGATTCATTGTGTGATCCATGTGAAACCTGTGATTCTCAATGTCAACTCTGATCTTGGCATTGACACAATTGCTGTGAAAAAATTAATCAAAGGCCCCGTCTCAAAGAGTCAAATGCTAATGTTACGGAAACAATCTACGGAAAGGACCTGCGGACTCCATCTTCACCAATCTCCTCTCCCTTTGATATTCACGGGGGCTTCCTCCCTCCCCTTAATTCTCAATCATGTCCGTAGGTGTAGCATCGCTCATCCTATGCCATAGTTCATGCAGCAAGACATATCAATCTGGTGGAAATGTAAGAGGACAGTAAAGCATTAAAACTCAGTTTGTACGTAATTAATCTGACAAAGAAATCTGGAGCAAGGCAGGAGAGAGAGAGAGAGAGATGTATGTATTTGGTGGGAGCTGAAGTAGAAAAATCTGTATATGTGTGTGTAGTTGATGCAGGCATTCGAGAGAAGGTGGGAGACGAATCCAAACAGAATCTTCAGAAGCTATTCGCCTCTTCTAGGGTTTTGTTGGGTCCTGAGCTGTACGTGGCGTTCTCGACTCTGTGGACCTACTTGCCGTACCGCCGCTTTTGTTGTGCTAAAAAAATTGACTCTACGCCTGCAGCAGGAGTTTGCGACTTGGAGCCAGAGCCAACTATAATCGAATTCTCCACTGAAAAAAAGTTGGAGAAGGTAGGAGATGACAACAATAGTAAGAGAAAGAGGAAACAGAAAAGGAGAAAGGAGGAGGAAGTGGCCACACTGGCCGGCGACAGCAAACCTCGAGAGACAAACGTTGATGGTAAAAGCAATCTTTGGAGTGGGATGTAGAAGATGCGGAGCAGTGCTGCACGCAGCAGCGCCGACGGCGACCAGATCAGACATGACTGCACGTGCACTGGTGGAGCCAAATTTTAGGCAGTGGAGACTGCTTGAACAAGCGTGGATGTACGTGCAGTTCTAGAGAAAAATTTCATGGTGGTTGAGAGGACGACAGCAGCGCGTCGTGGAAGATCGAGGGAAGAGCGGCCAGGGTCTCATGGAGAGATTTTTTAGTTGTCTCATAGAAGGATTGATAAGAAGTCGCAATTCTACGGCAAGATGCACCTGTGCTCTGCATGTTAAGGAATAGATCAAGATGCTTATTAGGCTAGCTTTGCACAACAACGTACGCATACAGAAATCCTGGACAAATTTACCTAGCAGTCACAAAAATAACATCTTGGGAACTCCACTAAACTACTAAATCACAAAAATAGGGCATGACATCCAATCTGGGTGATAGCACTACCTCGATCAAGTGGTGGCCATGGTCAATCCGACAACACAGATGAGAAGGATTAGGGGGCTGGCACCATGGCGATCATATGTTATCATGGCCTCAGGAGCTTTGCTGTTGACACCTAGCAGCGATCAGTCTTGCGGCATATTGGATCTTTTTGCATGATGACGGGTGATGGGAAGGAGTAGGAGGACGTGATGTGAAAGATTAGCGCTAGGGATTTGGTGTGCTTCGTGCGTGTCCGGGAGATGTTTTTTTTACATATATACATGGAGGGAGTTGTTTGCATCATTATGTGGGACAATCGGCTAGGACTCATAGAAGCCATCTGGGTTGTACATCTTTTGATCCAACGGTTAATTACAATTAAGACATGAGGATTAACATGGAGGCTTCATTAGTGCTTCCAATTAGTAAATATAAGATTCCACTATTTCGGAGGAGGTTCCCATTGATTATGAGAACAAAGTTGTTACCCATGATGATTATTGTGATGACATGTATGCTATAAACAATAATGTTAACCATGAAACTTGTCATCATGATTTTAATTTTCAATTGGATTATGCCTCACATGAAAGTTACTTTGTTGAGTTTGCTCCCACTATTCCGAATGAGAAGAATTTTGCTTGTGTGAAGACTAGTAAAATTTCTATGCTTGTAGATCATGAACATAATGCTTTACGTGATGTTTATATTGTTGAACTCATTCATGATGCTACTGAAAATTATTATAAGGGAGGAATACGTGCTTGTAGGAGTTGCAATAATATCAAGTTTCCTCTCTATGTGCTTAAAGTTTTTGAAGTTATACTTGTTTTGCCTTCCTATGCTAGTTGATTCTTGTTCCCATAAATTGCATGCTCACAAAATCCCTAGGCATAGGAAGTGGGTTAGGTTTAATGTGCTAGTCATGTTCTTCATGATGCTCTCTTTATGTTTCAATTCTTATCTTTTATGTGAGCATCATTGAAATCATCATGCCTAGCTAAAAGGCATTAAAGAAAAGCGCTTGTTGGGAGACAACCCAATATTTACCCTTACTATTTTTGTGTGGTCTCATGATTAAGCTACTGTAGTAATCATGTATTATAGCTTTTGATTTAATAAAATTCCAAGTAATACCTTTGGGAAGACTTGGGTGAAAGTTAATGTGATCTTGCTATAAAAAAATAGAAACTCTGCGCTCACGAGATTAGCTGTCATTTTTTACACAAGAGTGCGATTGAGTTGATTATTTTTTCAGAAGATTAATAGACAAATTCCTCACGTACACCAATTTATTTCTTAATTTTTGGAGTAGCATAAGTATGGTTTCTGTTAAGATCATTACAGACTGTTCTGTTTCTGACAGATTCTATGTTCATTGCATAGTTTGCTTGTTTTCTATTTTCTATGGCTTATATTTCTCAATATAAATTGTAGAAATGATATGTTACAGTAGGCATTGTGTGAGAACAATTATGAATCTTGTCTTTTATAGTACCAAAGTGAATGGTTTACTCTTTATCATACTAACCTATCTCACGAAGTTTCGTTAAGTTTTGTGTGATTGAAGTTTTCAAGCTTTGGGTGAGATATCTATATGAGGAGAATAAGGAGTGGAAAGACCCTGAGTTTGGGGATTCCCAAGGCAACCCAAGGTAATATTCAAGGAATACTCAAGCGCCTAAGCTTGGGGATGCCCCGGAAGGCATCCCCTCTTTCGTCTTCAAAACTATCGGTATACCTTACTCGGAGCTATATTTTTATTCGTCACATGATATGTGTTTTGCTTGGAGCGTATTTTCAGTTTTACTTGCTGTTTGAATAAAATCATTGGATCTGAAATCTTGAATGAAAAAGAATCCTCCCATGGCTAGTTAATTATTTGACTACTCAGTGTTCTTCATTTATATCTTTTTGGAGTAGTTTGTCATTTACTCATGTGCTTCACATATATCCTATGAGTAAATGGTTGAATCAATTGAATATCATAAATCTGAATTTATATATGTTTCATATACTTACAACATGGGGAGTAATGAATTCACACATAATAAGTATAGGTAGTAAACTTATTGGAAGTTAGCGAACGCAGAATTGGTCACTTGAACAATTCATGAAAGAATATTGAAGGAAGAGAGATTTCACATATAAATATACTATCTTGGACATCTTTTGTAATTGTGAGTACTCACTAAAATATGACATGCTAAAAAGTTGATGCTGGACAAGGAAGACAACTTAATGGGTTATGTTTTCCTATATTTGAAATGTTATATTGTCTTGGATCATCCAACATGTTGAGCTTGCCTTTCCCTCTCATGCTAGCCAAATTCTTTGCACCAAGTAGAAATACTACTTGTGCTTCCAAACATCCCTTAAACCAGTTTTGCCAATGAAAGTCCACCATAGCTATCTATGGATTGGGTAAGATCCTTCAAGCAAGTTGTCATCGGTGCATGCAATAAAAATTGCTCTCTAAATATGTATGACCTATTAGTGCAAAGAGAATAAGCTTTATACGAACTTGTGATAGGGAATAAATAAAAGCGACAGACTGCATAATAAAGGTCTTTATCACAAGCGGCAATATAAAGTGACGTTCTTTTGCATTAAGATTTTGTGCATCCAACCATAAAAATGCATGACAACCTCTACTTCCCTCTGTGAAGGGCCTATCTTTTACTTTTATCTTCTGCCCTTATACAAGAGTCATGGTGGTCATCACCTTTCCTTTTTACACTTTTTCCTTTGGCAAGCACTTTGTGTTGGAGCGATTCGGATATATATATCCACTTGGATGTAGGTTTTCATAAATTATTATTGTTGACATTACCCTTGGGGTAAAATTTTAGGAGGTGAAACTATAAGCCCCTATCTTTCTCTGTGTTCGATTAAAATTTTGAACCCATAAATATCACATGAGTGTTAGCAATTGTGAAAGATTAAATGATAGTTGAGTATGTGGAGTTTGCTGAATCAAAGCTCTTACATAGACCCTTCCCGAAAATAAGATGAATTGCAATTGTTTGATGACTAAGAGCATGGTTTGTTAGTTTTCAAGAAAGTTTATGATCTATACTTTAACATGTGAATAGCTTGTGACTTGATCATGAGAAGTTTCATGAGTTGAGCTACTGTTATGATATATAATGATGCTAGAAAAAGTGATTGGGACTATCATTGATCAAACTTATGCACTTGCTAGCATTCACACTTCATAAGTTATTTCTTTTACCATTTACCTACTCGAGGGCGAGCAGGAATTAAGCTTGGGGATGCTGATACGTCTCCAACGTATCTATAATTTATGAAGTATTCATGCCAAGTTTACAATAGTTTTATATGATTTTGGTATGATTTGATTAGAACTAACCCAGACTGACACTGTTTTCAGCAGAACTATCAGGGTGTTGTTTTTGTGCAGAAATAAAAGTTCTCGGAATGCTATGAAAATCAACGGAGAATTTTTCTAGAAAATATAAAAAATACTGGAACAAAAATCTACCGGAGGGGAGTCCCGTGGGCCCCACGAGGGTGGGGGTGCGCCCCTGTGCCTCGTGGACTTTCCGTGGGCCCCCCTGACTTGTTCTCAACACCAACCTCTCCTATAAATGCCCAAACCTCCATAAAATAACCTAGATCGGAAGTTCCGCCGCCGCAAGCCTTTGTAGCCACGAGAAATCAATCTAGGCCCTCTCTGGCACCCGACCGGAGGGGGCCATCATCACCGGAGGCTATGGAGGAGGATCCCGGAGGAGCCATCATCTCTTTTATGTGGTCCACTCTCCAGCACCCCGTTGTAATCCCTACTTGAACATGGTGCTTTATGCCACATATTATGAAACAATGATGTGTTGCCATCCTATGATGTTTTGAGTAGATATCCTTTGTCTTTGGGTTGATTGATGATCTAGATTGGTATGAGTTGTATGTTTTATTTTGGTGTTGTCCTATTGTTCCCTCCGTGTCGCGCAAGCGCGAGGGATTCCCACTATAGGGTGTTGCAATACATTCATGATTCTCTTATAGTAGGTTGCTTGAGTGACAGAAGCATAAACCCGAGTAAGGGGGTTGTTGCGTATGGGATAAAGGGGACTTGATGCTTCAATGCAATGGTTGGGTTTTACCTTAATGATCTTTAGTAGTTGCGGATGCTTGCTAGAGTTCCAATCATAAGTGCATATGATCCAAGAAGAGAAAGTATGTTAGCTTATGCCTCTCCCTCATATGAAATTGCAATGACGACTATCGGTCTTGTTAACAATTGCCTAGGACAATTCCGCACACCGACCCATCATTATTCGACACTCGCTATTTATAATATTTAGTAATATATTCTAACTTTATGATAACAGCACCTACTTGCATATTTTAGCTCTCTGATATCATGCAAAGTTATCCTCTTCATATCCACAACATAGTTTTATTTCTCGTTTCTAGTTGGAAGCAAACGTTCGGTGTACGTATAGTCATATCAGTGGCAGATAGGACTTGAGATAATATTGATCTTACCTTTAGCTCCTTGTGGGTTCGACACTCCATACTTATAACTTCCACCTTTGGGAATTGCTACGATGATTCCCTGCACTTGGGGATTATCAAGCACTCCATCAAGATGTATGTGACATGGAAGAGTAACCCATGATCCTACTCGACTGTGCATTTGCATTCAAAAGCAAATCATAAATAATGCACAAATTTAGGGGGAGCTCTTACTTATCACATACTTCTCAAAGCGATGATATATTTCATTCTTACTATCATTTTTTGAAGCTTTGATCTATATGTTGTCATCAATTACGCAAAAGGGGGAGATTGAAAGTGCAACTAATCCCTGGATGGTTTTGGTAATTCATAACAACATATAGCTCATTGAACTAATATCCACTCAAGTTAATTATTTCAGAAAGTTCAATGATTGGCATGGCATGGACTAGAGATGTGGACCCCTCAAAATGCTAAGGACAAATATTTGCAAAAGCTCAGGACTCTTCATTTCTATTTTAGTGATCCAAGATCACATTGAGTCCATAGGAAAAGCCAATACTATTAAAAGGGGATGAGGTGTTGCTTAATGGTCTACTTGCTCAAAATGCTTAGTGATATGCTCTAAATCCCCCAACCACTTTCTCAAATCAAAATATGTCCTAAACCTAAAGTCAAAGTCGGCCCCACCATTTTGATCCATCTGGCGCCACCGAGCTCACTTGACATAGCCATAGCCAAAAACCCTAATCAGTTCAGTCTCACCGATAGGGATCTCGGTCTCACCATAAGATTGCAAACTCTCAGTTTCCCTTTGTAACATTTTGTCTCATCAAAAGGAGCGATCGGTCCCACCGATTTCATAGTGCAAACCCTCTATTTTTCCTTCATAATGTTTCGGTATCACTGAAAGGAGCGATCGGTCCCCGAGTTTGCCTGACCAACTCACTGTTTTCCTATCACTGAAACCGGTCTCACCGAGTTCACATAATCAGTCAAACCGAGATGAGGTTTTGCCCTAACCCTAGCTCATCGGTCCCACCGAGTTGATCATGTCAGTCCCACCGAAAAGCCTAACGTTCACATTTTGAATTGAATCGGTCTCACCGAGTTCATATATTCGGTCTGACCGGGTTGGCTCAAATGTGTGTAACGGTTAGATTTTGTCTGGAGGCTATATATACCCCTCCACCCTCCTCTCCATTTGTGAGATAGCCATCAGAACGTGCCTACACTTCCACTACTCATTTTCTAAGATAGAACCACCTACTCATGTGTTGAGACCAAGACTTCCAATCCAACCACAAGAATCTTGATCTCTAGCCTTCCCCAAGTTGCTTTCCACTCAAATCATCTTTCCACCATAGCCAAATCTGTGAGAGAGAGTTGAGTGTTGGGGACGCTATCATTTGAAGCACAAGAGCAAGGAGTTCATCATCAACACACCATCCATTACCTTTTGGAGAGTGGTGTCTCCTAGATTGGTTAGGTGTCACTTGGGAGCCTCCGTCAAGATTGTGGACTTGAACCAAGGAGTTTGTAAAGGCAAGGAGATCGCCTACTTCATAAAGATCTACGCAAGTGAGGCAAGTCCTTCGTGGGTGATGGCCATGGTGGGATAGACAAGGTTGCTTCTTCGTGGACCCTTCGTGGGTGGAGCCCTCCATGGACTCGCGCAACCGTTACCCTTCGTGGGTTGAAGTCTCCATCAACGTGGATGTACAATAGCACCACCTATTGGAACCACACTAAAAATCTCTGTGTCTACATTGTGTTTGCCTTTCCAAACCCCTCCCTTTACCTTCATATGCAATATTTTACATTACACTGCTATACTCTTAGAATTGCATGTGTAGGTTGATTCTTGACTTTTGCTAATTTGCTAAAATCTACCAAGACTTAAAATTGGAAAAGGTTAGATTTTTATTTGGTTAAGTAGTCTAATCACCCCCCTCTAGACCTACTTTCGATCCTACAGTTGTCATTTGATGAACGGGGTCACATCATTAGGAGAATGATGTGATGGACAAGACCCATCCGTTAGCTTAGCATATTGATCGTTCAGTTTTATTGCTATTGCTTTCTTCATGTGAAATACATATTCCTTAAACTATGAGATTATGCAACTCCCGGATACTGGTGGAATACCTTGTGTTCTATCAAACGTCACGACGTAACTGGGTGATTATAAAGATGCTTTACAGGTATCTCCGAAGGTGTTTGTTGGGTTGGCATAGATCGAGATTATGATTTGTCACTTCGAGTATCGGAGAGGTATCTCTGGTCCCTCTCAGTAACTAATGAGTTAGTTACAGGATGATGTATTACGGAACGGGTATAGGGACTTGCCGGTAACGAGATTGAACTAGGTATGTGGATACCGACAATCGAATCTCGGGCAAGTAACATACCGATGGACAAAGGGAATAACGTATGTTGTCATAACGGTTCAACCGATAAAGATCTTTGTATAATATGTAGGAGCCAATATGAGCATCCAGGTTCCGCTATTGGTTACTGACTGGAGAGGTGTCTCAGTCATGTCTAGTTCTCGAACCTACAGCGTCCGCACGCTTAACGTTCGATGATGAGGAGTGACTGAATGTTGTTTGGAGTCGCGAATGGGATAACGGACATGATGAGGAGTCTCGAAATGGTCGAGAGGTACAGATTGATATATAAGACGATGGTATTCGGACACCGGAAGTGTTTTGGAGGGTATCGGGCACTTATCGAGTCACCAGAAGGTGTTTCGGGTACCCCCGGCAATCCTATGGGCCATATGTGCCTTGTGAAGGAACACACCAGCCCACAAGGGGTTGGTGCGCCCAATAAGGCTTTAGGAGGATGAGAAGGAAAGGGGGCAAGTGTAACACCCCGGATGTAACTTTCCCAATTTGTACTCCAACTCTTGCCGTTCCGGCGTTAAGTTATTTTATTTTCTCGGGTTCGGGTCTTTGTCTCCGTGTGTTGTTATCGTTTTCATGCATCTCATATCATGTCATCATGTGCATTGCATTTGCATACGTATTCATCTCATGCATTCGAGCATTTTCCCCGTTGTCCGTTTTGCATTCCGGCGCTTCGTTCTCCTCTGGTGGTCATTTCTAGCTTTCTTTCGTGTGTGGGGATTAAACATTTCCGGATTGGACCGAGACTTGCCAAGCGGCCTTGGTTTACTACTGGTAGACCGCCTGTCAAGTTTCGTACCATTTGGACTTCGTTTGATACTCCAACGGTTAACCGAGGGACCGAAAAGGCCTCGTGTGTGTTGCAGCCCAACACCCCTCCAATTTGGCCCCAAACCCACCAAAACCCTCTCCATCATCTAGATCGTTCGATCATGATCGTGTGGCCGAAAACCGCACCTCATTTGGACTCTCCTAGCTCCTCCTATGCCTATTTAAAGATCCCCCGAAAATCTCCTTCTCCTTC
>NC_041384.1:224963219-224970319 GCF_002162155.2 Triticum dicoccoides
CGCCGCCTGCCGTCCCCGACCGCGCCGCCACCACTCCGGCCGGCGTCCTCCTTGCTCCCCCTCGCCAGCCCCGCCTCCACTTCGACCTCCGGCGAGCTCTCTCCACGTCGGTGAACAGTGCCCTGGCGAACCTCGTTATTCGCGCCGTCCAGATCTAGATCTCGTTCGGGTTGACTTTTGCCCGAAACCCTAATTCATGTGCCCTTCTTCATCATGCTATAACTTTGCATCCGTAGCTCCGATTTGGGCATATAGCATATCAAAATGTTCGTCTCAGAGAATACATCATTTTATTCAATTGCATCATTTTCATTTGAGTTCATCTTGATGCCCGAAATGCTGTTAGAATAGGGATACTTTAGTTAATTGTCAGATCTGCTACTCTATTTAGCTTTTTGTCATTTTTGCCATGATTATTGTGTGCATGATATGCCCCTGAGTTCTACATATGTTTTGTTAAGGGTTTTGTCATCTTTTCAGAGGTGCAACCCATGTATTTTTTTTATGTGTGTGGTGACTAGCACGAGCTTACAAAGTGGTGCACTTGGTTATGCTGATTTCAGGGACTTAGCATTTCCACTAAGTCCTTGAGCTGTTTATCTCATATGGCCATATGTTCATGTTGTTTCCTAATGATCCGTGCCTCTTTTGAGGATGATCAGTAAGGATGTTTTGTTAATATTGTAGTGCTCTATCCATCCATGTCTTTGTTTGCAATTATGGAGCACCCTAGCTTGAGTCAATCGAGCTCTACTTTTGCTACTTTGTGAATCTGGGGAGATTGTCAACTTGATTGCAATATTGCCGATGATGTTGTAGTTGATCCGTGAATGCTATGCTATTGTTCTTGCCATGTCTAGCTTGCATTTTGTGTGTTCTTGATAGATGTATGCTTAGTTGGTCATGACTTGCTTCGTAGTGAGTGCATCGAGCTCATAAACATGCCTACTTGAATTATGTTTCAGCATGTGCCAGTTTTCACTAAGTCTGAAAACTGATTATGTTTTTGCTATGTTCACATGCTTGCAATTGTATTTTCTGATCCCTTTTGGCTCAAGGTCACTAAGGGACTTTTCTTAAGATCTTTGAGTAGCTCCATGCCATGCTTTACTTTGACATGTTCGGGTCCTCTAGCATGTAGTTTTGTTGCTCCGAAGAGTGCTACCTGATCTGAAATTCCAGACAAGTTTTAGTTTCACAAAGTCTGAAATCTGTTTGCCATATGCATTTTTGCCAGGCTTGTTTGAACCTGTTAATGGATGAATTGGCCGTAGCTCAGTGCTAGACTTTTGTTAAGCATCATGATTGCATCCCTTCCATGTATTTTGTTGTCATGTTTGAGTGTTGTAGCATGTTCATCGCATTGCATTTAGATGGCTACTTGCTGCAAATCGCAGACCGATGTCATTTTTGAATCGCTTGCCATTTCCAAACTGTAACTCTGATTCCGGCGTTCTTTATATCGTTTTCAAGAGATTTCATCTCATCCTTCCAGTGGCACACTTGGATTTCCAAGTTGAGGCCAGGTTCTTGCATTTCCTGTCACATCTTGCATATGCATCCCGCATCGAATCCCGCATAGCATATCATCTTTGCATCATATTGTTTGAGCTTTGCACGTGGTTGATTGTGTCCTTGTTGCTTGTTTGTCTTGTTTGGGTAGATTCGGGAGACGAGATCACTAACAAGGAGCCTGTTGAGTTCGCTTTCGAGGATCCAGTCAACTCTGACAACTGTGCAGGCAAGATGATCATACCCTCGAAATCACTACTATCTTTGCTATGCTAGTTTGCTCGCTCTTTTGATATGCCAATGCTACGATGCCTACCACTTGCTTTCAAGCCTCCCAAATTGCCATGTCAAACCTCTAACCCACCTTGTCCTAGCAATACGTCTATAAGCATAAGTTCTAAAAGGACAAGTAAAAGTGGTCTTTTCTTGATCAGGTTGAGAAACATGTATTTGTGAAAAAAATAGAATATCCATCAAGGAAGCAAAAATGTGTGTGCTTAAATAATCTTTCTAGCATTTTATCAATAAAAGGCAGAGGGTAATGATCTTTTCTAGTTTCTTTGTTTAATTTTCTAAAATCAATTACCATTCTATAGCCTGTAACAATTCTTTGTGGAATAAGTTCATTCTTATCATTAGGAACAACAGTAATACCTCCTTTCTTAGGGACACAATGGACATGACTTACCCATCTACTACCAGCTATAGGATAGATTATACCTGCTTCCAGAAGTTTTAACATTTCCATTCTTACCACTTGTCGGTGTCAAAATCGGCGGATCTCGGGTAGGGGGTCCCGAACTGTGCATCTAGGATCAATGGTAATAGGAGACAGGGGACACGATGTTTACCCAGGTTCGGGCCCTCTCTATGGAGGTAATACCCTACTTCCTGCTTGATTGATCATGATGAATATGAGTATTACAAGAGTTGATCTACCACGAGATCGTAATGGCTAAACCCTAGAAGTCTAGCCTATGAGTATATGGTAATGAATCTGTCATATCCGGACTATGCTCTTCGGTTTATATAGACACCGGAGAGATCTAGGGTTACACGAGGCCGGTTACATAAGAGGGAATCTTCATAATCGGTCGCCTAGCTTGCCTTCCATGCCAAGTAGAGTCCAATCCGGACACGGGTATATTCTTCAGTCTTCATGTCTTCATATCCCATTAGTCCGGCCCATCAGATAACAGGCCGGACGCCCGAGGACCCCTTAGTCCAGGACTCCCTCAGTAGCCCCTGAACCTGGCTTCAATGACGAGGAGTCTGACATGTAGATTGTCTTCGGCATTGCAAGGCGGGTTCCCCTTCGTCCGAACTTCAATATAGTCTTCGAAGATGATGATTGTGTCCGGACCTGCGTATATAATTGCAGAAAATACAATACTCCACGATGCCAATCTGCAGACAATTGTTTATGGCACTGTATTATGTCTACCCGGTTATTATTTCCAACCGTTGGCTAGCCTGTTGCCCCACGTCTCGGGAAGCGGTTTTATTGGCACGTCTTGTCAAAGCAGAGACCATGCCCTCTTATTCACGGGATTTTCAATAATGCTGGCATGGGTAACCCAACCGTCCTCTGGGTACAACTCTTTGAGGATAGGTAAGTTTCGAGACCCAGGAGGGGACGCTCGATATTCTGGGCCTTTATGTAGGGACCCAGACTTGGCTTTCTCTTCTGCACTTGCTTCTTCCTCAATCCCAGCCACCTCGAGTTCTATCCCTCGAGTCCCAATCACCACCAGCCCCAATCATGTCTAGGCCCAGTCCGTTCAGGCTGGTGGGTGGCCTCTTCCATCACGGAGGAGGATATTGCGAAGCTCCGCATAGCGAGGTACCTGACCCCAGAAATTTTTCATCGGCTTCCTGCCGAGGGGCAGATTATTCCCACCCCCAAATCCGGCGAGAGGGTAGTTTTTGTGTCCCACTTCCTTCATGGGCTAGGGTTCGCACTTAGCCCCTTTGTCCGGGTGCTCATGTTCTACTATGGGCTAGATTTTCACGATCTGGCCCCGGACGCCATTCTTCTCATCTCGACATTTATCATCACATGTGAGGCCTTCCTTCGGACTCCTACGCACTTTGGTTTGTGGCTCAAGACTTTTGATGTGAGGCCGCGGGTGACAGAGGGCGAGCAGGCAGAGTGCGGTAGCGTTGTAATAAACAAGCTATCCAGCGCGGTTTGGTTTGAAGGATCCTTCGCCGAGTCTTCCGAACTATGGTAGCAGAGGTGGTTTTTTGTTAACGAGCCATGGGGCTCCAAGTGGGCGGCAGCGCCTGCATTCCGTCCCGGCCCTCCGACTCAGCTTGCCTCATGGATCAACAAGGTGTTCGACTGGGGCTCCGCTAATGAGGTGCAGACTCTGCAAGGTCGCATCCGAAGCCTTACCGAGAAGGGCATCGATCTTGTGAACGTCGTTCAGGTAATGCTGGTCTGCCGGATCCTGCCATGTCAACGGAGCCTCTCCGTATGTGGGAGTTCAATCCAGAAGGGCGGCAGACTCTTCAGCACTTCTTCGGTACTACGCACGAAGGAATGTGGAAATTATATTTCGGGGAGCAAGAGCAATGGCCGGACACCACCGAAGATGTTGGCCTCGACTGCAATCATCCGGACACTTTGGTAAGTATTCAACACCTTTTATCCCAGCATCTCTTAACAAGATACTGAGCAATTCGTCCCTACAGGACTAGATAACGAAAGCGGTATTAATCTGGAGTCCGGCGCCCATTCCCGAAGATCCCGCGTCCCCCTGCTGACCTGGGTGTTACTTCCGACACCGTACCGGGTGTCTACAGAGGGGGGTGAGAGCGGGGAGCCCAAAGAAGATGCATGCCACGGCAAGAAGCGGGCTGCTTCAGGAGGCCAGGAGGGGAAACTTTCCAAGAAAGAAAAAATGCCATCGTCGGTTGGCTGGAGCCGGGCAAGTGATGCCGATGTAGAGCTTGATGCTAAGGACGAACCTCCGGCCAGACCGTAAGTGAAGCGGGGTACTTTAACCATACCTCATTCCTTTCTTATTACTGAAGTAGTTCTCCGACATGTGCACGTCCTCGCAGGTTAACGCCTGGTGTTTCTCAATCGTCCTCCTCCTCAGGGGACCTTCTTCTAGAGATGATGGAGAGTGACACGCCCTCTCTGGCCTCCTCGCCCAATAGGGCGGATGATCTTGAGGTATCATCCTGGAGGTCCCCTCCCGTCTGGCAAGTAGCACAGGAAACAATGAAGGAGTTACCCGAAGGTGGTGCCTCTGTCACTCTGGGTTCGGGGGTCAAGAATGGCGGCCCCAAACTGTTCGGCTTACAACCGGAGATGATTCTGGAGGCAGGTAGGCAGATTCCTTTAAAGGAATTTCGTGCTCCGGCAACAGGGTCCGAAGACCCAGGAGTGCCGGAGACACTGACGGACATGCTATGACAGGCGTCCATTCAGAGGAGCACCGTGCCTTAATGGCTACAGTGGCCGAAAAGGTTCTCCCCGTGAAGAGCGGGTTGAATGAGGCCTTCATGAGCCTTCTAAGGGATTTTGAGGTTTGTGATGTAATTTTGTCAATGGAATAATGTTGACAGAATGCACCTGTTGTGTATGCAGTAGCCCCTGAGACTCGGATCACCTTCAAAGGAAGTGATCGGAGGATCGAAAAGAGATCTTTAGGTGCTAACCTTGGTTTAACTTGGAATGCAGGTTGTCTCCCCTCCTGCCACTGCCCGGAATTCGGAGGTAACTGAGCTACAACGAAAACTGGATATTGCGGAGGATGACATTGCTTTGATCAACAGGCGTCTTGACGACTCGCAAGGTATATATTTCGAGTATTCCTTACACGCATGTGCTTGTAATTGAAGCCTGACTCTGAGAAAGAGTTTTATATGAAATGTGCATGATGTAGATGGTGCCTCAGCCGTGGAAGCTCTTCGGGCGGAGCTGGCCCGGGTCAAGGAGCAGGCCCGGTTTAGTGATGCGGCGGCCGAAAAGGCATCGGCTGAGTTGAAGGCCGAGCAAGCTGTGCGGCGCCAAGACAAGGAGAAGATGTCCACCATGGCGCGCGAGTTAGAGAATGCGGCTAGCCGATGTACACTTCTTGAGAAGGAGAATGAAGCCAAAAGGGCTGATCTTGAGAAGGCCTTACGAGAGGCGAAAGAGGCGCGGTCTGAATCCAGAGCAGCCCGTGAGGAGATTCGGCAAGCTGGGGAGATTGTGGCTGGCAAACCCTTTTTGCTACAGGCTAAGTTCGGCGATCCGAACTATGCTGAGCTTAACCAAGTATAGAGTTCTCCGGACAATTTTTTAGACTTGCCAAAGAGTTCTTCCAATGCGGCGCAGTTTTATCAGGCGCGAGAGGGGTGTGCAACGGAGAAGCTTTTCTGGTCGCAATTTGGCGCGTCGAAGCGCCCTCTGTTGCTGAATGAAGAGATGTCCTAGTGGGCCGAGGTGCATAGGATATCCGGTGCTGCCATGAAGAACGTCGTAGTCCATTTGTGGCCGACTGAACCTGTTCCGAGTAGTTACTTCGGCCTGGTGCAGCGGCTTGGTGATGCAGTGCCGCGTATTAATGCTGTGAAGCGATCGGCGTGCATTTAAGGTGCACGGATGGCCTTTGCCCGAGTCAAGACATTCTGGGGGAAGATGAAGGCCATCAATATTGCGGCAAAGAGTCCACCCGAAAGCAAGGACCGTCCGGAACCGGAGCATTATTTTGGAGACGTCCTAGAGGCCGCCCGCTTGATAGAGGGCCAGTGCTCGAAAGATATAATATTCTAGTGATGTGTACAAGGGTTGTAACAAACAACTTTATAGTTAATCTATATTTTTTTTGAAAGCTTGTATTCCTCCTGTGTGGCCGTTTTAATATAATTTGAAAGTTTTCCAGTCGTCGGCTTCAGCCCCCTCGTAGGAAATACGGGGGTGTTCAGGAAAGCATTGAATCTCTCTTTATCCAACGTCTTGGTCCATAAAGGAGGTGATAAAGCATCGAACCAGGCAATCGGACTGTACGGCATTAACACTTTCACTTAGCCATAGGAGTTTTATGGTGGGGCTACGACATAGCCCCTGGTATGAATGCGGCATATCGTAATATTGTGCCTTACATGTTTTAATCTAAAAAGATCCTTCGTGTGACACAGAGAATCGCTAAAGATTCGGATAAGTCATTAAGTGGTTGACCAGCTCTCGCCGCATCATGACAGTCAGTTTTTGGCTTTCTCTACTGAGGTGCTCATCCGGTCAAAGCCAGGGCACAATCGCAGTAGTTCTCCCTTTACTACCCTAGCCGACAGAGAGGAACGTAGGGTGGTAAGCACAGGAGCCGGGCAACCCAACTATTGACCAAAGACAATGATTCGGAGCTGATGCATATAAGGCCAAACTTGCGACGCCGAAGTACGCTATAGAGCTGTTTGGACTTTTATTGGTGACTCATTTGTTCCCATACCGAGCCCCTGGCGGGTTATGCCCAGGTGCGTCTTGTAACTCCGCCGTTACGGCCGTACTCAATTTAAAAAGAGTATAGGAGATTAGTTCGGATGAAGTTTACTGGGAGTGGAGCAACAAGCCAATGATAAATTCATACATATAT
>NC_041384.1:224970770-225014121 GCF_002162155.2 Triticum dicoccoides
GCAGATCCGAACTCCGACGGAGTCCGTTGTATATGAAGTCCCGTTGGTCACCTGTTTATAATAAAGAAAAATAAAGAAAAATGGATAAAAAATGTTACGGGAATGCTTGCAGGGTTGTCCATATTGTGCTTCCGCCGATGCCCATGGTATCTTGAGCACGTAGTGATGTACGCGTGGTGTAAATCTTGCCATCATAGTGGGTTGGTGATGGAAGCCGAACTGCTATTTCCGCTCCGGTAGTGGTCGAACATCGGAGGGAAACTGCTTCTGGCCCCCAGTGTTCGGCTGGCAAGCCTTGTCGTCGTCATTATCGCTTGGTGGCCTTCTCCCTTTGTATTCGGCATTAAGCTTGCCTGCCTGCTTGAAGCCCCAACAGTTTCTGTTGGTATGATTAGCTGGCTTATCAGGGTGGACATGAATCTGACAGGGTCGGTCCAATATCCTGTCAAGGGCAGATGGTCCATCCTATTTAGCCTTAAATGGCTTCTTCCGTTGACCGGGTTTCGGATTGTGAAATCCGGCATTGACCGCTATGTCACACAACCTTTCGTTATTGTTGCGACTGTTATGCTCGTTGAGTCATGGCTTGCCGTTGCCGTCTCGGATTTCGGAAATGCCCGGGTCGCTGGTGTTGTTGCTTTTACGAGTAAGCCAGTTGTTTTCTCCCGCACAAAAGCGAGTCATTAGAGTGGTAAGGGTTGTCAAGGATTTAGGTCCTTCCTGGCCGAGGTGACGTGCTAGCCATTCATCCTAGACGCTATGTTTCAAGCCCGCTAGGGTTTCCGCATCCGGACAGTCGATAATTTGGTTCTTTTTGACTAAGAACCTAGTCCAGAGTTCCCTGGCTGACTCGCTGGACTGTTGGACAATATGACTTAAGTCATTAGCATCTGGTGGCCGGACATATGTTCCTTGGAAGTTGTCACAAAAGGCGTCTTCCAGATCTCCCCAGCTGCCAATAGAATTTTCTGGCAAACTGTTTAGCGAGTATCATGCTGGCCCCTTAAGCTTGAGAGGCAGGTATTTAATGGCATGAAGGTCGTCTCTGCGAGCCAAGTGGATATGGAGGAGGAAGTCCTCAATCCATACTACAGGATCTGTTGTTCCATCGTATGATTCGATGTTGATGGGCTTAAACCCGTCTGGAAATTCATGCTCCATTACCTCGTTGGTGAAGCAACGAGGGTGTGCGGCTCCACTATGTTGGGCCACACTGTGAAGCACCTCCGGCGGACTCCGCTTATGATTTTCGGATCGAGCATGCTCGGGTCTGTTGTGTCCAAATAGATAACCGTTATTACTGGCCGGGGCATGTCTCCACGATCTATGTATCGATTTTGTGTGTCCCGTTCTACCCTCCGGGTCTTGTTGGATGTCGTGAGTGTTCCCCCGAGCTTCTTTATTCTTGCTTGGACGGCCGGATGGTTGGAATGGTGCTCTACTGGGGCTGCTGCTTTGCCCGGACCAAACTGTGGTTGGCCTACCGGCTTAGTCGATGGTGATGTGGGCTCCAAAGCCTTGCCATCGTATTGAGGGAGCCACCTGCTATTGTGGTGGCTTTTGTCTGGGATGCTAAGGCCGTATTCTTCGGCGGCCAGGATCTCGGTTCATCTATCATTGAGCAAATCTTGGCTCACTTGGAGCTGCAGCTGTTTCCTCCTTAGGCTCCTTGTAGTGGCTATGAGCCGGCGTTTAAAGCGCTCCTGTTCTAGAGGTTCCTCGGGCACGATGAATTCCTTGTTGCTGAGGCTCTCTTCTTTCTTGTAAAGTGGAAGGTAATTACTATCCTCCGAGCCTCCGTATGTGGCCTGTTCATCAGGGCTATCCTGCCTGCTTTCCTGGTCCTCCTGTTCGGATCCTGTCTCAGCAGGGTCTTCGCTGTCCGAAGTATTATCACCTCCGATGCTAGTATTGTTTTCTCTTGAGTGACGTGGCTGAGGGTGGCGCCGGGGGAGCCAGTGTTCGGACTGTGTACCAGGAGGCTTATCCTCGACTGGATCCTCCTTGTCATCATCGAGATCATCGTTGGGTGTGTCTACCATGCACACGTCATACCAGGAAGTGGTCGCCCCATGTCTAGCGGATAGTAAGCTCTGGCTTTTCCCTTCATCGTCGTCCAGACCGTCGATGTCTTTGGAGCAAGAGTCAGGCGTGTTGGTTGGGTCGTCGACGGTGGCTATGAAGTGGGTGGCGGGTGGCAAGCAAAATTCCCCATCATCCACCGTAAGGTCGAACCGAACATAGTTCAGCGACGAACCATCTGCTAGGGATAGGTTTTTTAGCGAGATTAGTAGGTTGCCCATGGGTGAGTGTCGGAAGATATCCGTGGTGCTGAACATAGTGCGAAGTGGAATCTGCATGCGGCTCCAACACCGCCGAATTGGTAGCCCCCGTGATGGGGTTGAGTTTCCCATCTTCGAACGACTTGGTCTACTTCGGATCTAAGGCCAGAGTGGTTACAGGAGCTATCTCCTGGATGCGGCCCGATGACAGGTTTAAGCCATGTTCATCGAGGCAAAGGGGAGTGGTTGTCGCGATCTCAAATCTATCGAAGATCAAGTCTCCATGGATGTCCGTGACGTAGTTCAGGCTTCCGAATCTGACCTGATGCCCAGGGGCATAGCTATTGATCTGCTCCAGATGGCCGAGCGAGTCGGCCCGCAGTACGAAGCCGCCGAATACAAAGATCTGTCCGGGCAGGAAGATTTCTCCCTGGACCATGTCATTACTGACGATTGAAGGGGCTGTCAAACCTTTCATCGACGACATAGTGGAACTCTCAATGAAAGCACCAATGTTGGTGTCAAAACCGGCGGATCTCGGGTAGGGGGTCCCGAACTGTGCGTATAGGATCGATGGTAACAGGAGACGGGGGACACGATGTTTACCCAGATTCGGGCCCTCTCTATGGAGGTAATACCCTAGTTCCTGCTTGATTGATCTTGATGAATATGAGTATTACAAGAGTTGATCTACCACGAGATCGTAATGGCTAAACTCTAGAAGTCTAGCCTATGAGTATATGATAATGAATCTGTCCTATCCGGACTATGCTCTCCGGTTTATATAGACACTAGAGAGATCTAGGGTTACACGAGGTCGATTACATAAGAGGGAATCTTCATAATCAGTCTCCTAGCTTGCCTTCCACGCCAAGTAGAGTCCAATCCGGACACTGGTATATTCTTCAGTCTTCATGTCTTCATAGCCCATCAGTCCGACCCATCGGATAACAGGCCGGACGCTCAAGGACCCCTTAGTCCAGGACTCCCTCACCACTTCTTTAATCTTCGGATTTAACCGACATTGGTGATCAACAACGGGTTTAGCATCAGGTTCCATATTAATATTGTGTTGACATAGAGTGGGACTGATGCCCTTAAGATCATCAAGAGTATATCCAATAGCATCTCGGTGCTTCCTTAGAACTTTCAATAATCTTTCTTCTTCATGTTCTGAAAGGTTAGCACTAATAATAACATGATAAATCTTTTTCTCATCAAGATAAGCATATTTTAAAGTGTCAGGTAACTGTTTTAATTCAAACACGGGATCACCTTTAGGTGGAGGAGGACCTCCTAGGGTTTCAATAGGCAAATTGTGCTTAAGAAGAGGTTGTTCGAAGAAGATTCTATCTATTTCATTTCTTTCGTGCATATGCATATCATTTATATGGTCTAGCAGATATTGTTCTAAAGGATCAGTATGAGGTACATCAATAGAAGCAAGATCAATAATTTCATCCTTACTAGGCAATTCTTTTTTATGAGGTTTTCTACTAAACTTGGAAAATTTGAACTCATGAGACTCATCACCAAAGCTAACACCGACAGTTTGTTTCTCACAATCTATTTTAGCATTAACGATGTTCAAGAAAGGTCTACCAAAGATAATAGGAAAAAAGTCATCCTGTGGGGAACCAAGAACAAGAAAATTAGTAGGGTATTTTATTTTCCCACGCAAGACTTCAACATATCTAACAATCCCAAGTGGTGTGATGTTGTCTCTATTAGCAAGTTTAACAGTAACATCTATGTCTTCTATTTCAGCGGGTGCTATGTCATTCATAATTTATTAATATAAGGTAAAAGGAATAGCACTCACACGCTAGCACCTATGTCGCATAAACCATGATAACAGTGATCTCCTATTTTAACTGAGACAACAGGCATGCCAAAACCGGGTCTATGTTTATCTTTCCCATCGGGTTTGGCAATTCTAGCAGCTTCACCAACGAAGTAAAAAACATGCCCATCAATATTATCAACTAAGAGATCCTTAGCAATAGCAACACTAGGTTCTACTTTGATTTGCTCAAGGGGTTTAGGTGCTTTGATATTACTTCTACGGACCACAATTGAAACCTTAGCATGTTCTTTTATCTTAACAGGAAAAGGTGGTTTCTCGATGTAAGCAGTAGGAACAACTGGATCAACATTGTAGATGATAGTTTCTTCTTTAGCAACTACCAGTTCTTTAATTTCTTCCTTAATAGGGGGATGATATTGAAACCACTTGTCTTTAGAGAGATCAACATGAGTAGCAAAAGATTCACAAAAAGAGGCTACTATCTCAAAATCAAGTCCATATTTAGTTCTAAACTTTAGAAAAGCATCGGTATTCATAAAATATTTAACACAATCAAACTTAAGGTTAATACCTGACTCTTTACCTTGGTCGAGTTCCCAATCTTCAGAGTTGCGTTTAATTCTTTCCAAGAGGTCCCACCTGAATTCAATAGTATTCTTCATAAAAGAACCGGCCCAAGAAGTATCAAGCATGGATTGATCATTACGAGAAAGCCGAGCATAGAAGTTCTGGATGATAATTTCTCTCGAGAGCTCATGATTGGGGCATGAATATAGCATTGACTTAAGCCTCCCCCAAGCTAGAGCGACACTTTCTCCTTCACGAGGCCAAGAATCATATATATATATATAATTCCGATCATGATGAACTAGATGTATAGGATAATTTTTTTGATGGAATACCAATTTCAACCGATTCCAATACCAAGATCAAATATCATCGCATAGCCTAAACCATGTCAATGCTTTCCCTTCAAAGATAAAGGGAAACCTTCTTCTTAGCTTCATCTCTGAGTAAACCTGCAAGCTTAAACAATCCACAAATTTCATCCACATATATCAAGTGCATATCAGGATATTCGGTTCCATCTCCCGCATAAGGATTAGCTAGCAGTTGTTCTATCATACCCGAAGGAATTTCATATTCAATATTTTCAGTAGGTGTAGTGGGTTGAGGGGCAACTAATTGTGGTTCCGATCGAGGTGAAGATACCCCGAACAAACCCCTCAAAGGATTGTTCTCCATAGTAACAAGTTACAATAAATTTGAGCACGTAGTAATAATTTTTTTCCTTACACAATTTCCACTTACCAAGAGCGCTTCACTCCAGGCAATGGTGCCAGAAAAGAGCCTTGATGACCCACAAGTATAAGGGATCAATCATTGTCCTTTCGATAAGAGTGTCGAACCCAACGAGGAGCAGAAGGAAATGACAAGTGGTTTTTAGCAAGGTAATGTTTGCAAGCGCTAAAATTGTAAGTAACGGATAATTTGGTAGTAGGATAATTTGTAACAAGCACGTAACGGTAACAACAAATAATATGCAAAAAGATAGCCCAATCCTTTTGCGGCAAAGTATAGGCCAAAATGGTTTCTTATAATAAGCAAAGTGTTCTTGAGGGCACACGGGGATTTCATCTAGTCACTTTCACCATGTTGGCTTGATTTGTGTTCACTACTTTGATAATTTCATATGTGGGTGGATCAGTGCTTAGGTGTTTTTCTTACTTGAACAAACCTCCTACTAATGATTAACCACCTCTCAAGCATCCACAACTACGAGAAAAGTATTAAGATAGAATCTAACCATAGCATTAAACTTTTGGATCCAAATCGGTCCCTTATGAAGTAGCGCATAAACTAGGGTTTAAGCTTCTGTCACTCTAGCAACCCATCATCTAATAATTACTGCACAATGCATTCCCTTAGGCCCAAATATGGTGAAGTTTCATGTAGTCGACGTTCACATGACACCACTAAGGGAATCACAACATACATCTTATCAAAGTATCGAACACATATCAAGTTCACATGATTACTTGCAACATGATTTCTCCCATGACCTCAAGAACAAAAGTAACTACTCACAAGTGATAAACATGTTCATGATCAGAGGGGTATGAAATAGCATAATGGATTTGAACATATAATCTTCCACCAAATAAACCATATAGTGATCAACTACAAGATGTAATCAACACTACTAGTCACCCACATGTACCAATCTGAGGTTCCAATACAAAGATTGAACACAAGAGATGAACTAGGGTTTGAGAGGAGATGGTGTTGGTGAAGATGTTGATGAAAATTGGCCTCCCCAAGATGAGAGGGTTGTTGGTGATGATGATGACGATGATTTCCCCCTTCGGGAGGGAAGTTCCCCCGGCGGGATCGCTCCGCCTGAGGGCAAAGGTGCTCCTACCCAAGTTCTGCCTTGAGACGGTGGCGCTCCATCCCAAAAGTCCTCTCCTTATTTTTTCTAGGTAAAAATGACTTATATACCAGAAGATGGGCACCGGAGATGGGTCGAGGAGGGCACAACCCACCAGGGCACGCCTGGGCTCCCTGGCGCGCCCAGGTGGGTTGTGCCCACTTGGTGGCCCCCCTCTGGTAGTTATTCTCTCCAATAATTCTTATTTATTCCATAAAATTCCTCGTGAAGTTTCAGCTCATTTGGAGTTGCACAGAATAGGTAGCCTGATGTAGCTCTTTCAGGTCCAGATTTCCAGCGGCCGGAATTGTCCCTCTTTGTGTGAATCTTGCATATTATGAGAGAAAAGGCATTAGAATTACTCCAAAAAGCATTATTATGCATAAAAACATTATAAATAACAGTAGGTAAACATGATGCAAATGGATATATCAGGGCTCGTCATAGCTTCTTCATAGTCTAAAGGTTTGTCATGGTCTAGTCACATGACTTCCAGGACAGGATTACCGTACCATTCTGGTCCGGAACGTGCTCTGTTCGACCTACGAGGTCCAATAGTAAGTTGATCTGAAGTTTCATGATCATCATCATTAGCTTCCTCTCTAGTTGGTGTTGGCATCACAGGAATGGATTTCTCTGATGTGCTACTTTCCAAATTGAGAGAAGGTACAATTACCTCATCAAGTTGTACTTTCCTCCCACTCACTTCTTTCGAGAGAAACTCCTTCTCTAGAAATGTTCCATTCTTGGCAACAAAGATCTTGCCTTCGGATCTGTGGTAGAAGGTGTACCCAATTGTTTCCATAGGGTATCCTATGAAGACGCACTTCTCTGATTTGCGTTCGAGCTTATCAGGCTGAAGCCTTTTGACGTAAGTGTCGCAAACCTAAACTTTAAGAAATGACGGCTTAGGTTTCTTGCCAAACCATAGTTCATAAGGTGTCGTCTCAATGGGATTATACGGTGCCCTATTTAACGTGAATGCAACTGTCTCTAATGCATAACCCCAAAACGATAGTGGTAAATCGGTAAGAGACATCATAGATCGCACCATATCCAATAAAGTACGGTTATGACGTTCGGACACACCATTTTTCTGTGGTGTTCTAGGTGGCGTGAGTTGTGAAACAATTGCACATTGTTTTAAATAAAGGCCAAACTCGTAGCTCAAATATTCGCCTCCGCGATCAGATCGTAGAAACTTTATTTTCTTGTTACGATGATTCTCCACTTCACTCTGAAATTCTTTGAACCTTTTCAAATGTCTTAGATTTATGTTTAATCAAGTAGACATACCAATATCTACTTAAATCATCTGTTAAGGTCAAAAAATAACGATACCCGCCGCGTGCTTCGAGACTCATCGGACCGCATACATCGGTATGTATTATTTCCAGTAAGTCATTAGCTCGCTCCATTGTTCCGAAGAATGGAGTTTTAGTCATCTTGCCCATGAGGCATGGTTCACGAGTATCAAATGATTCATAATCAAGTGATTCCAAAAGTCCATCTGCATGGAGTTTGTTCATGCGCTTTACACTAATATGACCTAAATGGCAGTGCCACAAGTATGTTGCACTATCAGAATCAACTTTGCATCTTTTGGCATCCATACTATGAATATGTGTATCACCACGATAGAGATTCAATAAACCATTCACATTGGGTGTATGACCATAGAAGGTTTTATTCATGTAAGCAGAACAACAATTATTCTCTGACTTAAATGAATAAACATATTGCAATAAAGATGATCTAATCATATTCATGCTCAATGCAAACACTAAATAACATATATTTAGGTTCAACACTAATCCCGAAGGTAGAGGGAGTGTGCAATGGTGATTATATCAACCTTGGAATCATTTCCAACACACATCGTCACCTTGCTTTTAACTAGTCTCTGCAACTCCTATTTCGAGTTACTAATCTTAGCAACTGAACCGGTATCAAATATCTAGGGGTTACTGCGAACACTAGTAAAATACACATCAATAACATGTATATCAAATATACCTTTGTTCAGTTTGCTATCCTTCTTATCCGCCAAGTATTTGGGGTAGTTCCACTTCCAGTGACCATTTCCTTTGTAGTAGAAGTACTCGGTTTCATGCTTGGGTCCAGCTTTAGGCTTCTTCATGGGAGTTGCGACTTGCTTGCATCCTTCTTTAAGTTCCCTTTCTATCCCTCGCCCTTTTTCCTAAAACTAGTGGTCTTGTTAACCATCAACACTTGATGCTCTTTCTTTATTTCTACCTTTGCCGATTTTAGCATCACGAAGAGCTTGGGAATCATTTTTGTCATCCCTTGCATATTGTAGTTCATCACGAAGTTCTAGTAGCTTTGTGATAGTGACTAGAGAATTGTGTCAATCACTATCTTATCTGGAAGATTAACTCCCACTTGATTCAAGCGATTGTAGTACCCCAGACATTCTGTGTACATGCTCACTGGCTAAGCTATTCCCCTCCATCTTGTAGGCAAAGTATTTGTCAGAGGTCTCATACCTCTCGACACATGCATGAATCTGAAATACCAATTTTAAGTTCTTGGAACATCTCATATGCTCTATGGTGTACAAAACATTTTTGAAGTCCCGGTTCTAAGCCGTAAAGCATGGCGCACTAAACTCTCAAGTAGTCATCAAATCGAGCTTGCCAGACGCTCATAACATCGGCTTCAGCTCCTGCAGGAGGCCTTTCACCTAGCGGTGCATCAAGGACATAATTCTTATGTGCAGCAATGAGGATAATCCTCAAGTTACGGACCCAGTCCATGTAGTTGCTACCATAATCTTTCAACTTAGCTTTCTCTAGGAATGCATTAAAATTCAGGGGAATGGTAGCTCGGGCCATTGATCTACAACATAGATATGCAAAACTATAAGACTAAGTTCATGATAGATTAAGTTCAATTAATCATATTACTAAAAAACTCCCACTTAAATAGGCATCCCTCAAGTCATCTAAGTGATACGTGATCCAAATCAACTAACCCATGCCCGATCATCACATGAGATGGGGTAGCCATCAATGGTGAATATCTCTATGTGATCATATCTACTATATGATTCATGTTCGACCTTTCGGTCTTGAGTGTTCCGAGACCATGTCTGTACATGCTAGGTTCGTCAAGTTTAACCCAAGTATTCTGCATGTGCAAAATTGTCTTACAACCATTGTATGTGAACGTAGAGTCTATCACACCCGATCATCACGTGGTGTCTCAAAATGATGAACTGTACAAACGGTGCATACTCAGAGAGAACACTTTTATGTTGAAATTAAGTGAAGGTATCCTCTTATAGTGCTACCGCCGTTCTAAGAAAAATAAGATGCATAAAAGATAAACATCACATGCAGTCAAAATATGTGACATGATATTGCCATCATCTTGTGCTTTTGATCTCCATCTCCAGAGCATTGTCATGATCTCCATCATCACCGTCTTGACACCTTGATCTCCATCGTAGCATCATTGCATCGAGGTCATCACACCAACTATTGCTTCTACAACTATCGCTAACGCATAGTGATAAAGTAAAGCAAATACATGTCGTTTGTACTTCGTACAATCAATAGACAACCCTAAGGCTCCTGTCGGTTGTCTAATACGTCTCCAATGTATCTATAATTTATGAAGTATTCATGCCATGTTTACAATAATTTTATATGGTTTTGGTATGATTTGCATGGAACTAACCCGAACTGACGTTGTTTTCAGCAGAACTACCGTGGTGTTGTTTTTGTGCAAAAATGAAAGTTCTCCAAATGAGCTGAAACTTTTTGACTTTTTTGGAACAAAAGAGACACATGAAGCTTCGTGGAAGGACTAGAAGGTGAAGGAGTAGGGCAGAAGACACCAGGGCACGCCTGGTCCCATACCCGTGCCCCGGTGGCTTGTGCTCACTCGAGGCCCATCTTCGCGTGAAACCAATGCCAAAAAATCCTATAAATAGAGAAACCATCAGAAATAACCCTAGATTAGAAGTTCCTCCGTCGCAGGACTCTATAGCCACCGAAAACCAATCTAGACCCCGTTCCGGCACCCTGCCGGAGGGGGGAATCATCTCTGGTGGCCATCTTCATCATCCCGGGGGCCACCACAATGCGGAGGGAGTGGTCCACCCTCAGGGCTAAGGGTTTGTACCAGTAGCTATGTGTTTAATCTCTCTCTCTCTTGTGTTCTTGAGATGTTGCAATCTTGATGTATCGTGGGCTTTGTTAATATAGAAGGATCATATGGTGTTTTCCCCTCTCTATCTTGTTGTGATGAATTGAATTTTTCCCTTTGAGATTTTGTTGTTATTGGATTGAATACTTTTATGGATTTTAGAACACTTGATATATGTCTTGCAATTGAATACTCGTGGTGACAATGGGGTATCGTATTGATTCACTTGATATATGTTTTGGCACTCAACTCGCGGATTCCCGAGTTGACATTAGGGTAATCTATGCATAGGGGTTGATGCACGTTCTTGTCTTTGTTTCTCCCATAGAAATCTTGGGGCACTCTTTGAAGTTCTTTGTGTTGGATTGAGTATTATGAATATGAATTTGCTTTGGTGTTATTTTAGTATGAACTCTAGCATAGATCGAACGGAAAGAATAGCTTTGTGTTATTTTAGTACGAACTCTTGAATAGATCGAACAGAAATAATAGCTTTGAGGTGGTTTCATACCCTACAAACAATTTCTACTTATGTTCTCCGCTAGATAGGAACTTTGGGGTCATTCTTCATCGCACTTTGAGGGGTGGTTATATGATCCAATTATATTAGCGCTTGTCGGTGTCAAAACCGGCGGATCTCGGGTAGGGGGTCCCGAACTGTGCGTCTAAGGTGGATGGTAACAGGAGGCAGGGGACACGATGTTTTACCCAGGTTCGGGCTCTCTTGATGGAGGTAAAACCATACATCCTGCTTGATTTATTCTTGATGATATGAGTAGTACAAGAGTTGATCTACCACGAGATCGGAGAGGCTAAACCCTAGAAGCTAGCCTATGGTATGATTGTATGTTGTCCTACGGACTAAAACCCTCCGGTTTATATAGACACCAGAGGGGGCTAGGGTTACACAAGGTCGTTTACAAAGGAGGAGATATCCATATCTGTATTGCCTAGCTTACCTTCCACACCAAGTAGAGTCCCATTCGGACACGGGACGAAGTCTTCAATCTTGTATCTTCATAGTCCAACAGTCTAGCCAAAGGATATAGTCCGGCTGTTCGGAGACCCCCTAATCCAGGACTCCCTCAGTAGCCCCTGAACCAGGCTTCAATGACGATGAGTCTGGCATGTAGTGTAGTCTTCGACATTGCAAGGCGGGTTCCTCCTCCGAATACACCACGGAAGAATTTGAATACAAGGATAGTGTCTGACCCTGGAAAATAAGTTCCACATACTTCCGTAGAGAGAATAATATTTCCACAAATCCAATCTGCCGACACGTTTTGGCACTATGACATCACGTCATGGCCCGGTAATTATTTGAACTGTTTTTCTTTAACCAGCCCCGCACATAACGCGAGGCAAATTCTTGACACGTCTTGTCAAAGCAGAGATTGTGTTCCCCTTATTACGGGATTCTCATCAATACGGACGTGGGTAACCCAACCGCGCCACAAATTACAACGCTTGGGGGGATAAGCGAGTTTTACCAGGCTAGTGGGGGGCACATAGTTTCGTCCGCCCTTATAAAGGGATAAGGTCTCACCTTTTTCTACCCACGCCTTCTTCCTCCTTGCTCATCCATTCTTGCGCACTCGAGCCCCAACTCCCAAGTCCACATCCTTCTCCTTAACCTTCTCCAAACATGTCCGGAGTGGGAGGCAAGTGGATGGCTTCCTCCGTTATGGAGGGACACATCAAAAAGTTACACGGAGCCGGATACTTAGCGCGGACATCGCACACCGGCTGCCAGCCGCGGGGCAGGTCGTCCCTACCCCGGAACCTCACGAAAGGGTGGTTTTTCTCCCCCACTTCGTCCGCAGACTGGGCTTTCCCCTCTGTCCATTCGTCCGCGGACTCATGTTCTATTATGGGCTGGACTTTCATGACCTGGCCCCAAATTTCATCCTCAACATCTCGGCGTTCATCGTCGTGTGCGAGGCTTTCCTCCGCATTCAGCCCCACTTCGGCCTGTGGCTGAAGACCTTCAACATCAAGCCGAAGGTGGTGGGCGGCCAACAAGCGAAATGCGGCGGAGCCATGGTGGGCGAAATACCCAACGTTATATGGCCCGAGGGCTCCTTCGTGGAGACCGTAAAGGGGTGGCAATCGAGGTGGTTCTACATCACCAAGCCGCACGACACCAACTGGGCGGCGACCCCCGAGTTTCGATCCGGATTCCCACGCGGCTCACTTCCTGGAAAGAGAAGGGCCTGTCCTGGGGTTCATTGGTGGAGCTGGACGGACTCCAGAAATGTATCCGGAATATGATAAGCAAGAATCTTAAGCTTGTCAACATAGTCCAGGTCATGCTCTTCCGCCGGATCCTCCCGTGTCAACCACAAGATTTCAACTTATGGGAGTTTGACCCAGCCCAGCACCAGACTCTAAGCAGGCTCTTCGACACGACGCACAAGGACGTCTGGAAGGTGCTGTTCAAGGGCGCCGAGGTCCCTCCCTCTCTTACCGAGGACTGTGGGCCAAGCGCGAAGCGCCTTGCGAATTCGGTAAGTTTTGTTCATCTGGTAGGGTATTTATTTCCCATAGCTTGACCATGTGCGAGGTCTGAGCTCTGATACGTCTCTGTCGTATCTATAATTTTTGATTGTTCCATGCCAATATTATTCAACTTCTATATACTTTTTGGCAACTTTTTATACTATTTTTGGGACTAACATATTGATCCAGTGCCCAGTGCCAGTTCCTGTTTGTTGCATGTTTTTGGTTTCGCAGAATATCCATATCAAACAGAGTCCAAACGGGATAAAAACGGAAGGAGCTTATTTTCGGAAAATATGGAAGGAAAATCAACACGAACCAGTGCCCGAGGTGGTCACGAGGCAGGGGGGCGCCCCCCCTTAGGGCGCGCCCCCTACCCTCATGAGCCCACCGTAAGGCGGTTACGCTCTTATTTTGCCGCAAGAAAGATAATATTCGAAAAAAATCACGGCGAAGGTTTCAGGCCAATCGGAGTTACCGATCTCCATATATATACGAAACGGTGAAACAGAGCCAGAAGAGAACGCACAACCAGAGAGAGACAGAGAGATAGATCCAATCTCGGAGGGGCTCTCACCCCTCCCACGCCATGGGAGCCAAGGACCAGAGGGGAAACCCTTCTCCCATCTAGGGAGGAGGTCAAGGAAGAAGAAGAAGGAGGGGGGCTCTCTCCCCCTCGCTTCCGGTGGCGCCGGAGTGCCACCGGGGGCCATCATCATCACCGCCATCTTCACCAACAACTTCACCACCATCATCACCAACTCTTTCCCCCTCTATGCAGCAGTGTAACCTCTCTCTCTTACCCGCTTTAATCTCTACTTAAACATGGTGCTCAACGCTATAGATTATTTCCCAATGATGTATGGCTATCCTATGATGTTTGAGTAGATCTGTTTTGTCCTAATGGCTATTTGATGATCGTGATTGGTTTGAGTTGTATGTTTTATTATTGGTGCTGTCCTATGGTGCTCTCCGTGTCACGCAAGCGTGAGGGATTCCCGCTGTAGGGTTTGCAATATGTTCATGATTTGCTTATGGTGGGTGGCGTGAGCGACAGAAGCACAGACCCAAGTAAGTAGGTTGTTTGCGTATGGGATAAAGGGGAATTGATACTTTAATGCTATGGTTGGGTTTTACCTTAATGAATCTTTAGTAGTTGTGGATGCTTGCTAGAGTTCCAATCATAAGTGCATATGATCCAAGTAGAGAAAGTATGTTAGCTTATGCCTCTCCCTCAAATAAAATTTCAATAATGATTACCGGTCTAGTTATCGATTGCCTAGGGACAAATAACTTTCTCGTGACAACAGGCTCTTTACTAGAACTAATTTAGTTGTGTCTTTATCTAAACAGCCCCTACCTTTTATTTACATGCTCTTTACTTTCTTGCAAGCTTACCGAAAAAGACCTACAAAGTACTTCTAGTTTCATACTTTTTTCGGTAAAGCAAACATCAAGCGTGCGTAGAGTTGTATCGGTGGTCGATAGAACTTGAGGGAATATTTGTTCTACCTTTAGCTCCTTGTTGGGTTCGACACTCTTACTTATCGAAAGAGGCTACAATTGATCCCCTATACTTGTGGGTTATCAAGACCTTTTTCTGGTGCCATTGCCGGGGAGCAATAGCGTGGGGTGAATATTCTCGTGTGTGCTTGTTTGCTTTATCACTAAGTAATTTTTATTTTCTGTTCTTAGTTGTTCATTATCTTTAGTTATGGATATGGAACACGAAATACCAAAAAAAATAGGTGTACTTGCTACTCATGGAGATGTGGAACCTCATAAAACCCTCGATGCTCAATATGTGAAAAATATTATGTACCACTTTGATAATCCTGAGAAAACCTCATTCAATTTGGTAATGGGAGTAACGTTGGATCAACGTGAATACTTTAGGGATCATCGCTTGACACAAAAAGGGGAACTATTATGGGATCAAATTTATATATTGAAGTGGATTGCTAGACAACTATGCTCGGAATATGATTATACTTGTTGCTCTAGGATGAATTCTCCACACCTCCCCTTTTCATGCAAATTTAGTGATAATGAAACCTTGGCTTCTTATGCTAGAGGTATATATAATTACTATGATGTGGAACAAATAGAAGAATTTGTTGCTTTTATGGGTGCTTATGAAATTGAATCTATGTTTAAAGAGTTTGATGATATTGATGATGCTTGTTATAGATCTGAAAATTTAGCTATCCTCAAATATTGCTATGAGAATTATGAATACAATTATGAAATTAATGTACTTATTAAGAAAGTCTCCGCTGTCCAAGAAGAGACTAATATTTTACAGGAATCTATGGAAGAAGAAATTGATGAAATTGTGAGCTCATTGGATGAAAAAGATGAGGAGAGCGAAGAACAAAAGGAGGAAGAGCGGATTGATCACCCATGCCCACCTTCTAATGAGAGTAACTCTTCAACTCATACATTGTTTAATTCCCCTTCGTGCTTACCGAAGGATGATTGCTATGATGACTGTTATGATCCCTATGATTCTTTTGAAATATCCCTTTTTGATGATGCTTGCTATAATTGTGGCCAAGATGCCAATATGAATTATGCTTATGGAGATGAACTTGCTATAGTTCCTTATGTTAAACATGAAATTGTTGCTATTGCACCCACGCATGATAGTCCTATTATCTTTTTGAATTCTCCAAACTACACTATATCGGAGAAGTTTGCACTTATTAAGAATTACATTGATGGGTTGCCTTTTACCGTTGCACATGATGATTTTGATAGATATAATATGCATGTGCTTGCTGCTCCTACTTGCAATTATTATGAGAGAGGAACTATATCTCCACCCCTCTATGTCTCCAACACGATACAATTGCAAGAAACTGTTTATACTATACATTGGCCTTTACTATGCGTGCATGATTTGTTCTTTTATGACATGCCGATGCATAGGAAGAGAGTTAGACTTTGTAATTACATGATATATGTTACTTTGTGCTCACTACTAAATTACAAATCATTGCTAATTAAAATTGGCTTTGATATACCTTGGGATCCGGGTGGATTCACTACTTGAGCACTATATGCCTAGATTAATGGCTTTAAAGAAAGCGCTGCCAGGGAGACAACCCGGAAGTTTTAGAGAGTCATTTATTTCTGTTGAGTGCTTTCATATAGTTTAAAAACAACAAAAATATAGAGGGGAACCCAAAGCTTTGTCAAAAAGGAAAGTGAAAGTGATAGAGACAAGCATTGTTGAAGTGCGAGCTAGCCTTGAACTTTGTTCATGCTCACAGAAACTTTGTGAATCTTGATTACAGAAACTTTTCAACAAAAATAATTATCCCCTTGTACAATTCCATTGTATTATAAAAATAATGTGCCAAGTTTTGCCTTTAGGATGTTTACGATGCTTGTTGGTTTGTGCGGTGCAGGACAGAAACTTTGGCTGTAGTGCGTGAATTTTAATTTTTTACTGGAACGTCAAATGGTTCTGATTCTTTTTGAACTGTCTTCCTATACAAATATTTTATTTTTCCTAATTTTGGTAGAATTGTTCAAGTATCATAAGTATGGTGAATGTTCAGATTGCTACAGACTGTTCTGTTTTAGACAGATTCTGTTTTTGATGCATAGTTTGCTTGTTTTGATGAAACTACCAATTTATATTAGTGGATTAAGCCATGAAAAAGTTATACTACATTAGACACAATGCAAAAAAATATGAATTGGTTTGCAACAGTACTTAGAGTAGTGATTTGCTTTATTATACTAACGGATCTTACCGAGTTTTCTGTTGAAGTTTTGTGTGGATGAAGTGTTTGATGATTGAGAAGGTCTCGATGTGAGAAGAAGGAAGAGAGGCAAGATCTCAAGCTTGGGGATGCCCGAGGCACCCCAAGTAAATATTCAAGGAGACTCAAGAGTCTAAGCTTGGGGATGCTGGGGAGGCATCCCCTCTTTCTTCAACAAGTATCGGTATGTTTTCAGATTCGTTTCGTTCATGCGATATGTGCAAGTCTTGGAGCATCTTTTGCATTTAGGTTTTTACTTTTCTTTTATGCACCATGCTGGTATGAGATGGTCCTTGGTTGATTTATATAATGCTCTTTGCACTTCACTTATATCTTTTGAGTATGGCTTTATAGAATGCTTCATGTGCTTCACTTATATCATTTGAAGTTTGGATTGCCTGTTTCTCTTCACTTAGACAACCGCCATTTGTAGAAGGCTCTTTTGCTTCACTTATATTTGTTAGAGCGTGGGCATATCTTTTGTAGAAAGAATTTAACTCTCTTGCTTCACTTATATCTATTTAGAGAGATGACAGGAACTGGTCATTCAGATGGTTAGTCATAAAATCCTACATAAAACTTGTAGATCGCTGAATATGATATGTTTGATTCCTTGCAATAGTTTTGCAATATAAAGATGGTGATATTAGAGTCGTGCTAGTTGAGTAATTGTGAAATTGAGAAATACTTGTGTTAAGGTTTTCAAGTCCCGTAACATGCATGTATGGTGAACCGTTATGTAACGAAGTCAGAGCATGATTTATTTATTGATTGTCTTCCTTATGAGTGGCGGTCGGGGATGAGCGATGGTCTTTTCCTACCAATCTATCCCCCTAGGAGCATGCGCGTAGTACTTTGTTTCGATGACTAATAGATTTTTGCAATAAGTATGTGAGTTCTTTATGACTAATGTTGAGTCCATGGATTATACTCACTCTCACCCTTCCACCATTGCTAGCCTCTCAAGTACTGCACAATTTTCGCCGGTACCATAAACCCACCATATACCTTCCTCAAAACAGCCACCATACCTACCTATCATGGCATTTCCATAGCCATTCCGAGATATATTGCCATGCAACTTTCATCATCATCATATACATGACTTGAGCATTCATTGTCATATTGCTTTGCATGATCGTAAGATAGCTAGCATGATGTTTTCATGGCTCGTCCGTTTTTTGATGTCATTGCTACGCTAGATCATTACACATCCCGGCACACCGCCGGAGGCATTCATATAGAGTCATATCTTTGTTCTAGTATCAAGTTGTAATATTGAGTTGTAAGTAAATAAAAGTGTGATGATCATCATTATTAGAGCATTGCCCCAGTGAGGAAAGGATGATGGAGACTATGATTCAACCACAAGTCGGGATGAGACTCCAGACTTTACAGAAAAATAAAAGAGGCCAAAGAAGCCCGAATAAAAAAAGAGGCCAAAGAAGCCCACCAAAAAATAAAAAAATAAAGAAATAAAAAAATGAGAGAAAAAGAGAGAAGGGGCAATGTTACTATCCTTTTACCACACTTGTGCTTCAGAGTAGCACCATGTTCTTCATAGAGAGAGTATCCTATGCTTTCACTTTCATATACTAGTGGGAATTTTCATTATACAACTTGGCTTGTATATTCCGATGATGGGCTTTGTCGAATGCCTGAGGTCTTCATGAGCAAGCAAGTTGGAAGCACACCCACTTAGTTTCCCGTTTGAGCTTTCATACACTTATAGCTCTTAGTGCATCTGTTGCATGGCAATCCCTACTCCTCACATTGATATCTATTAATGGGCATCTCCATAGCCCGTTGATACGCCTAGTTGATGTGAGACTTTCTCCTTTTTTATCTCCTCCACATAACCCCCACCATCATATTTTATTCCACCTATAGTGCTATGTCCATGGCTCACGCTCATGTATTGCGTGAAAGTTAAAAAGGTTTGAGAACCTCAAAAGTATGAAACAATTGCTTGCCTTGTCATCGGGGTTGTGCATGATGTAAATATTTTGTGTGGTGAAGATGGAGCATAGCCAGACTATATGATTTTGTAGGGATGAGCTTTCTTTGGCTATGTTATTTCAATAAGACATAATTGCTTGGTTGGTATGCTTGAAGTATTATTATTTTTATGTCAAAGGATAGACTATTGCTTTGAATCACTCGTGTCTTAATATTCATGCCATGATTAGACATATGATCAAGATTATGCTAGGTAGCATTCCACATCAAAAATTATCTTTTTTATCATTTACCTACTCGAGGACGAGCAGGAATTAAGCTTGGGGATGTTGATACGTCTCCGTCGTATCTATAATTTTTGATTGTTCCATGCCAATATTATTCAACTTCTATATACTTTTTGGCAACTTTTTATACTATTTTTGGGACTAACATATTGATACAGTTCCCAGTGCCAGTTCCTGTCTGCTGCATGTTTTTGGTTTCGCAGAATATCCATATCAAACGGAGTCCAAACGGGATAAAAACGGAAGGAGCTTATTTTTGGAAAATATGGAATATTTGGAAGGAAAATCAACATGAACAAGTGCCCGAGGTGGTCACGAGGCAGGGGGGCGCCCCCCCCTTAGGGCGCGCCCCTACCCTCGTGAGCCCACCGTAAGGCGGTTGACTCTCTTCTTTTGCCGCAACAAAGCTATAATTCGGAAAAAAATCATGGCGAAGGTTTCAGGCCAATCAGAGTTACGGATCTCCATATATATACGAAACAGTGAAACAGAGCTAGAAGAGAACGCAGAACCAAAGAGAGACAGAGAGATAGATCCAATCTCGGAGGGGCTCTCGCCCCTCCCACGCCATGGGAGCCAAGGACCAGAGGGGAAACCCTTCTCCCATCTAGGGAGGAGGTCAAGGAAGAAGAAGAATGAGGGGGGCTCTCTCCCCCTCGCTTCCGGTGGCACTGGAGTGCCACCGGGGGCCATCATCATCACCGCCATCTTCACCAACAACTTCACCACCATCATCACCAACTCTTCCCCCCTCTATGCAGCGGTGTAACCTCTCTATTACCCGCTTTAATCTCTACTTAAACATGGTGCTCAATGCTATATATTATTTCCCAATGATGTATGGCTATCCTATGATGTTTGAGTAGATCTGTTTTGTCCTAATGGCTATTTGATGATCGTGATTGGTTTGAGATGTATGTTTTATTATTGGTGACGTCCTATGGTGCTCTCCGTCTCGCGCAAGCGTGATGGATTCCCGCTGTAGGGTTTGGAATATGTTCATGATTTGCTTATGGTGGGTGGCGTGAGTGACAGAAGCACAGACCCAAGTAAGTAGGTTGTTTGCATATGGGATAAAGGGGACTTGATACTTTAATGCTATGGTTGGGTTTTACCTTAATGAATCTTTAGTAGTTGTGGATGCTTGCTAGAGTTCCAATCATAAGTGCATATGATCCAAGTAGAGAAAGTATGTTAGCTTATGCCTCTCCGTCAAATAAAATTGCAATAATGATTACCGGTCTAGTTATCTATTGCCTAGGGACAAATAACTTTCTTGTGACAACAAGCTCTTTACTAAAACTAATTTAGTTGTGTCTTTATCTAAACAGCCCCTACCTTTTATTTACACGCTCTTTACTTTCTTGCAAGCTTACCCAAAAACACCTACAAAGTACTTCTAGTTTCATACTTGTTTCCGGTAAAGCGAACGTCAAGCGTGCGTAGAGTTGTATCGGTGGTCGATAGAACTTGAGGGAATATTTGTTCTACCTTTAGCTCCTCGTTGGGTTTGACACTCTTACTTATCAAAAGAGGCTACAATTGATCCCCTATACTTGTGGGTTTTCAAGCTCCCATGACTTTGACAGGACTGGGTGGAGACATCAGGGCAGATTAACTGTCCGTCCCCTCTGCCCGAAGATAATGCAGACGCTCTCCTAATGGAGATGCTGACTCTGGCTCCTTACAAGGTGCCGGAGAAGACCAAGAATAAGGCCAAGGGAACCCGAAAGAGTTCCCGACGCCAGGTGGTATCGGACTCATCGTCCGATGACTCCGCGATGCACTCCTCCCACGAAGGCGAGGAGGAAGATGAAGATGCTCCCCCTCCAGTCGGGGGAGACAAGAAAAGGAAGGCCGCCCCAACCGGGGGGGCGGAGGGTCCAAGAAGGGAAGGACTCTCCTTCCGGACTGCTCCACCACCGCCGCTGAAGGCGAAGACGAGTGGCTGCTCAGGGCCAAGCCCCTGGCGAAGTCGTAAGTATTCGGATACCAGAGTAACTCATAGCATACATTTGTCACACTGCTTCTCCTAATGCCGAATATGATTATGCAGACCGCCCCAGGCCCGTATCGACGTATCCTCGTCTGACGACTCCTTGGACTCGTCGGATATGGATAGCGATCCACTTCCGACCGCCTCCTCCCCTTGCCCTACGAACAATGTCGAGGTATTGTCTCAAGAGGCACCAGGTCGAGGGGAGACAATCCTGGAGGCGCCTCAAGGCGACCTTTCGGACTCCGGGAGCAAAGGGAGTAAGGCTCCCGAGGGCTCCGAGTTCGGCCCTCAGCCGAACACCGCGCCGGAACCTCCAGTGGTTCCGGACTCGGGCAGGCGGCCTCCTTCCAAAAGGGGCAAGACACCCGTGCCGGTGACCTCTGTCCATCCAGAGGCACCGGACAACCTGCCGGGAGCGCATCGCGACACTTCCATCGATGAAGAGCACCGCACTATTATGAGTGCGGTGATCAAGAAGGTTCAGTCCGCCAAGAGCGGACTGACTAAAGACTGTGCCAACCTTCTAACAGGCTTTGAGGCACGTATTTAAAATATAGGAAAAATATTACCGCATAGACAGTAGCCCCTGATGCTCTGTTTTGTGTTCACAAAGAAAAGCCGAATAGAGGATCAAATAATATCTGCAGGAGTCTGAAAGTGCAACTATCCCTAGGTGGTTTTGGTAATTCATAACAACATATAGCTCATTGAGCTAATGCTATTCCAAGATGATTATTTCAGGAAAGCTCAATGATTGGCATGGCATGGATGTGAAAGTGGAACCCTCAAAATGCTAAGGACAAAGGATTGGCTCAAGCTCAAAAGCTCAAGACTCTTCATTTTATATTTTAGTGATCCAAGATCACATTGAGTCTTTAGGAAAAGCCAATACTATCAAGGAGGGAAGAGGTGTTGCTTAATGAGCCTCTTGCTTCATGTGCTTAGTGATATGCTCCAAAACTCTCAACTACTTTCCCACTTCCACATATGACCTAAACCCTAAGCCAAACTCGGTCCTACCGATTCTTTCTATCCGGCGCCACCGAGTTTCATTTGTCATAAGCCACTGCCAAACCCTAGCAATTCGGTTCTACCGATAGGGATCTCGGTCTCACCGAGATGGGATTGCAAACTCTCTGTTTCCCTTTCGTAAGTTTTTGGTCTCACCGAAAGAGCGAATCGGTCCCACTGAGATTGCAATGTAAATTCAGTGTTTCCTTTTTGTAACTTTTCGGTCTCACCGAAAGAGCAAATCGGTCCCACTGAGTTTGCCTGACCAACTCTCTGGTTAGCTAATTACCAAAATCGGTCTCACCAAGTTTGTGTAATCGGTCTCACCGAGATTACATTATGCCCAAACCCTAACCATATCGGTCCTACCGAGTTGCATGTCAGTCCCACCGAAAATCTCTAACGGTCACTAGGTTTACCTTTTCGGTCCGGCCGAGTTTTTTGATTCGGTCCCACCGAGATTGGAAAACTGTGTGTAACGGTTGGATTTTGTGTGGAGGCTATATATACCCCTCCACCTCCTCTTCATTCGTGGAGAGAGCCATCAGAACACATACACAATTCCAACTCATATGTTCTGAGAGAGAACCACCTACTCATGTGTTGAGACCAAGATATTCCATTCCTACCATATGAATCTTGATCTCTAGCCTTCCCCAAGTTGCTTTCCACTCAAATCTTCTTTCCACCAGATCCAAATCCTATGAGAGAGAGTTGAGTGTTGGGGGGACTATCATTTGAAGCACAAGAGCAAGGAGTTCATTACCTACACACCATTTGTTATTTCTTGGAGAGTGGTGTCTCCTAGATTGGCTAGGTGTCACTTGGGAGCCTCCGACAAGATTGTGGAGTTGAACCAAGGAGTTTGTAAGGGCAAGGAGATCGCCTACTTCGTGAAGATCTACCGCTAGTGAGGCAAGTCCTTCGTGGGCGATGGCCATGGTGGGATAGACAAGGTTGCTTCTTTGTGGACCCTTTGTGGGTGGTTGCTTCTTCGTGGACCCTTCGTGGGTGGAGCCCTCCGTGGACTCGCGCAACCGTTACCCTTTGTGGGTGGAGCCCTCTATGGACTCGCGCAACCGTTACCCTTTGTGGGTTGAAGTCTCCATCAACGTGGATGTAGGATAGCACCACCTATCCGAACCACGGGAAAAACATCCGTGTCTCCAATTGCGTTTGAATTCTCCAAACCCTTCCCTTTACATTCTTGCAAGTTGCATGCTTTACTTTCCGCTGCCAATATACTCTTTGCATGCTTGCTTGAATTGTGTGATGATTGCTTGACTTGTCCTACAATAGCTAAAATCTGCCAAGAACTAAAATTGGGAAAAGGTTAAGTTTTTATTTGGTCAAGTAGTCTAATCACCCCCCCCCTCTAGACATACTTTTGATCCTACATAACATAAGTATGTCTATATGCGTATGCAGGCTTCGCTGCTGACCTTTGCTGCACTGACTGCGGAGGTCGCCGTACTGAAGCAGGACCTCGAGGGGTCCGAGAAAGAGCTCGGCCTTGCCAAGAGGCAGCTCGAGGAGAACAAAGGTAAGTAATACCTTGTCTATAGATATATATATATATATATATATATATATATATATATATATATATATATATACAAAAAAGATGCGATTGCGAAATGACAGGATCATCATGAATGTGCTAGGGGTCACGACCGAAGTGGCGACCCTGAAGCAAGCGCTATCCGAGGCCAAAAACAAAGCGTCCAAGGAGCACACCGAGCGGGAAAGGCAAGAGGCACGGGTGGGCGAGGTGCAGCAAGAGCTGCAGGCTCTCGTGAAGAAACACGAGGCTTTGGAGCTTGACTCGAAGACACGAGAGTCCGAGCTTGACGCGGCCCTCGAGAGCACAAAAAATGCAAAGGCTGAAGCCCAAAAGGCCCTCCAGGATATTGAGGCGATGAGGAAGATAGCGGCTGGTAAGGCATTCAATATGCAAATCAAGCATGTGAGAGTAAATTACTTGTTACTTACCCAAATCCGGAGCTCTCCAGGAGCATTCGCAGATTTGCGCTGCAGCGTGTCGGATGCCGCGAAATTTTACCAGGCCGAGGAGGGAAGCTCGATGGAGAAGTTGTTATGGTCTCAGTATAATGGGATCGAACACCCGATGCCTATGAGTGACCAGCTGAAGCAACTGGTTGAGCTGCATAAGGCGGCCGAACATACCATGAAGGGCTTCATAGTCCGGATGTGGCCTGGCGACTCCCTCCCCAACAGCTACTTCGGCCTGGTGCGGCGGCTTGTAGATGCCTGCCCACGGCTAGAAGTCATCAAGAGGTCCGTCTATATCGAAGGTGCCCACCGGGCTTTTGCCTGTGCTAAGGTGCACTGGGCCAAGATGGATGTCGTGAAGCTGGTGAAGGAGGGGCCGCTACAGGGCAAGGAGCATCGCCACCCCGAGATGTATTATGAGGGTGTCCTGAAGGGTGCCCGTCTTGTGGCGGACGAGTGCGTGAAGGATGTAATTTTTGAATAAACTTGCTCGTGTGATCCTGTATTATGAAAACTTGTTCATATGCGCTATGCAACGCTTGTTTGAATTTAAAATATTACCTTCTGTGCGGCTGTTTATCAAATCTAAGAGATGGCCAGTCGTCGGCTTCTCCCCCCATGCCAAAAGTGCTAGGGTGTTCGGGATAAACCTGAGCACTCTTTTTCCCATTGTTGGGTCCTTCGAGGGAGGTGCTCAGCACAACGAACAAGGCAATCGGACTATAATGCGTTACCACTCTCACTTAGCCATAGAATTCTATAATTTTACATTTTGGCGAAGCCCCTAGTATTCGGAAGACCGAATTCGGGGCGCTATACACGCCTTACGCCGGACAAAGCCGACTCCTCACTCTAAGCGGCATAAGTCTTTAGGGACTTGAGACCTCTCGAACAGCGACCAGTCTCTTGCCTCATCATGATAGTTAGTTTTAGCTTTCTCTACTGAGGTGCTGAGCCCAGCTGAACCAGGGCACAATCGCAGTAGTTCTCCCAGTGCTACCTTAGCCGATATAGCGGAACGTAAGGTACCAAAACATGGGAGCCGGGCAAACCCAACTATTGACCCAAGACATGATTCAGAGCTGATGCATATAATGCTATAAGTTCGGGGTGCCGCACTGTCGAAAGTGTTCGGACTTCTAACGCCGTATTATGGGGTACGCTTAAGCCCCTGGCATATTGGCCGTACCATAGTGTACGGGTGCTGAATGTCATGAATGAACATATATGTATATATAAAAAGGAGAATAGAGAATGCGATAATAGTCTAGTGCTATGCATTGTTTATTCAAGAAGGTGCGTGAAAGCAAAATGATACAAGTAGTGCGATAAGCAAAAAGTGGGACTATTTGACATGTCTCTCCAAGGGCAAGCTGAGGAATGTTATTGAAAGCGGGTATTTCACTCATTATCAGAGACCACCTGGGAATTCCATGATGCGACGTAGCTTTCTGCCTCCTTGGTTGTTGTATCGTGTGTCCGGCAAACATACTGCCGGGCGGTGTTCCCGGAGAGTAAAGTCCTGAAAGAGATAAAAAATAATAAGGCGGGAAGCCCCTAGTGCGGCTGAGTCGTGTCTTGGGGCGTGCCGTAGTCGTGCCCCCCTCCCCACCTGTGCCCATGGTATTTTCAATGCGTAATTACGTACGTGGGGCACGGATTTAGCCGTTTGGCTGGGACTGGGGTGGGGGCCGCATTGCTATGCAAGCTCAGAACGTGCCAGGCGGTCTTGTTGCTGATTACTCCGGGTGCGCTTGAAGGTGTCCGGGTCTTGAATCGCCGAACTGGTGGATTGCCTTCAGAGGCTGCTTTGCGCTTCTGCTGTGAGGGCCGCAGTGTGATCCTCCGAGCGGAGGGAGAGCTCTGTGTTTCCATTGACTGTGATGACCCCCCGAGGTCCTGGCATCTTGATCTTGAGATATGCATAGTGTGGTACCGCACTGAATCTCGCAAATGCGGTTCGCCCGAGCAGTGCATAATAGCCACTGCGGAACGGGACTATATCGAAGATTAACTCCTTGCTTTGGAAGTTATCCGGGGATCCAAAGACCACTTCCAGTGTGACTGAGCCTATGCAATGGGCCTCTACACCTGGTATGACGCCTTTGAAGGTCGTTTTTTTGGGTTTGATCCTTGAGGGGTCTATGCCCATTTTGTGCACTGTGTCCTGATAAAGTAGGTTCAGGCTGCTGCTGCCATCCATAACGACTCGAGTGAGGTGAAATCCGTCAATGATTGGGTCTAGGACCAGTGCGGAAAATCCTCCATGACGGATACTAGTGGGGTGGTCCCTGCGATCGAAGGTGATCGGACAGGAGGACCATGGGTTGAACTTTGGGGCGACTGGCTCCAACGCATATACATCCCTGAGCGCACGCTTCCGCTCCCTCTTGGGGATGTGGGTTGCGTATATCATGTTCATCGTCCGCACTTGTGGGGGGAACCTCTTCTGTCCTCTGGTGTTCGGCTGCCGGGGCCCCTCCTCATCATCGCTATGTGACCCCTTATCTTTGTTTTTGACATTTAACTTGCCGGCCTGCTTGAACACCCAATAATCCCTGTTGGTGTGGTTGGTTGGCTTGTCGGAGGTGCTGTGTATTTGACACGGGCGATCGAGTATACGGTCCAAACTGGACAGGCCCGGAGTGCTTCTTTTGAATGGCTTTTTCTGCTGACCGGATTTAGAGCCTTTGAATCTGGCATTGACTGCCGTATCCTCGGTATTGTCGTTGTTGATGCGGCGCTTATGTTTGTTGCGACGTGACCTGCCATTTCCATCCTTGGTATCTGAAGTACCATGGTTCTTTGATATATATTGTCTTCTCCCGCGCAAAAGCGGGTCATGAGTGTCGTGAGGGCTGCCATAGATTTCGTCTTTTCCTGACCAAGGTGCCGGGCGAGCCACTCGTCGCAGATGTTGTGCTTGAAAGCTGCTAGGGCCTCTGCATCCGGACAGTCGATGATTTGATTTTTCTTTGTAAGGAACCGTGTCCAGAATTGTCTGGCCGATTCCTATGGCTGCTGAATTATGTGGCTCAAGTCATCGGCATCTGGTGGTCGCACATAAGTGCCATGTAAGTTGTCGAGGAATGCGGCTTCCAGATCTTCCCAACAGCCAATGGATTCTGCTGGCAGGCTGTTGACCCAATGCCGAGCTGGTCCTTTGAATTTGAGTGGGAGGTATTTCATGGCGTGTAGATCATCACCGCGGGCCATGTGGATGTGTAGGAGGAAGTCCTCGATCCATACCGTAGGATCTGTTGTGCCGTCGTATGATTCAATGTTTACGGGTTTGAAACCCTCTGGGATCTGGTGATCCATTACTTCATCTGTGAAGCATAGGGGGTGTGCGGCGCCTCTGTACTGGGTTATATCGCGACGCAGCTCAAATGAGTCTTGTCCGCTGTGTTCGGCCCGGCCGGATTTACTTTTACTATATCCGGTGTGGCGGTTATCGTCTCGCGTAGTGGCGTGCCCTCTTGATCCGTAGATCGATCTTGCGTGTTTTGCTTTGTCCTCCAATGTGTCTTGTAGGTCTGGCGTATTTCCCCATGCCCTGACATTTTTATTTGAGTGGCGTCGGGGTGCGGGCTGAGCTTTTGGCTGAAGCTCCTTACTGTCGTGGCCACGAGGTGGCCGATCAGCCGCGTCATACGCTGGAGATGTAGGTTCTGGTGCTTCCTCCTCCAATCGGGGTAGCAACCTGCACTTTGGATAACTCTTAGAGGGGCGTTCGAGTTTATATTCCTCGGCCGCAAGGACTTCAGTCCATCTGTCAGCTAGCAAATCTTGATCAGCTTGAAGCTGCTGTTGCTTTTTCTTAAGGCTATTTGCCGTGGCTATAAGCCGGCGCTTGAAGCGCTCTTGTTCGGCGGGATCCTCTGGCATGACGAATTCGTCATCGTCGAGCCTTGCCTCGTCTTCGGAGGGAGGCATGTAATTATCATCCTCCGCCTCTCCATCTGCCGCTCTCTCGGGAGGGCTGGCTTCCCCATCCTCCTGCTCTAAATCTTGCTGGAGGGGATTGTTGTTGTCTTCGGCACTGTCCGGAGTGCTATTATCTCCGGTGCCAGTATCACCGCTTTTTCCTTGGCGGGACTTAGAGCGGCGCCACTGACATTGGCGCTTGGGTTGCTTCTTGGAGGGGTCACCTCCATTGTCCCATCGCCATTTCTTTCTTTAGGTGTGCCCACCATATATATATCATATGATGAGGTGCTTGTCCAGTACCCTGTGGGCAGTGGTTCTTGTTTGTCTCCTGCATCATCGTCCATACCGTCGATGTCTTCGGAGTCGAAGTCGAGCATGTCGGTTAAATCGTCGACAGTGGCTACTAAGTGGGTGGTGGGTGGGCGGCGAATTTCTTTGTCATCCGCATCCCAATCCTGCCGGACATAGTTCGGCCAGGACTCTCCTGACAAGGAGAGAGACCATAATGAGTTCAGTATGTCGCCGAAGGGCGAGTGCTGAAAGATATCTGCGGAGGTAAACTCCATGATCGGCACCCAGTCGGATTCGATAAGCACGGGCGCAGGCGGTTCGGAGTCCGTGGCCGGGGAAGAATCCGGTAGTTCGGCGTCACGGCTCCCGTGAAGGGTAAGGTCGATCCTTGGCTCGATCGCCGCTGAGAGTATGGCCTCTGTGGCGGGGTCTACCCACCCGTCCATGGATGGCGCGAGTGGCTCCGAATTGAGGGTCGGAGCAGTTGCCGGTGCGATCTCCTGAACACTGTCCGATGGTAGAGCTAAATCATGCTCATCGAGTCCGTGTGGCGCACTCGGCAGGGGCTCGAATCGGTCGAAGATCAAGTCTCCGCGGATATCGGCCGTGTAGTTTAAGCTTCCAAACCTGACCTGGTGGCTAGGGGCGTAACTTTCGATCTGCTCCAGATGGCCAAGCGAGTTGGCCCGTAGTGTGAAGCCGCTGAATATGAAGATCTGTCCGGGAAGAAAAGTCTCACCCTGGACTGCATCGCTATCGATGATTGAAGGAGCCATCAAGCCTAATGGCGACGACACAGAGGAACTCTCAATGAAAGAACCAATGTTGGTGTCAAAACCGGCGGATCTCGCGTAGGGGGTCCCGAACTATGCGTCTAAGGCGGATGGTAACAGGAGGCAGGGGACATGATGTTTTACCCAGGTTCGGGCCATCTTGATGGAGGTAAAACCCTACGTCCTGCTTGATTTATTCTTGATGATATGAGTAGTACAAGAGTTGATCTACCACAAGATTGGAGAGGCTAAACCCTAGAAGCTAGCCTATGGTATGATTGTATGTTGTCCTATGGACTAAAACCCTCGGTTTATATAGACACCACAGGGGGCTAGGGTTACACAAGGTCGATTACAAAGGAGGAGATGTCCATATCCGTATTGCCTAGCTTGCCTTCCACGCCAAGTAGAGTCCCATCCGGAGACGGGACGAAGTCTTCAATCTTGTGTCTTCATAGTCCAACAGTCCGGCCAAAGGATATAGTCCGGCTGTCTGGAGACCCCCTAATCTAGGACTCCCTTAGTGCTGTTGAGAGAATGCACTAGCGAAAGTACGGACCCTAGGCCTCATTTTTAAGCATTGCAATACCGTTTTTGTGCCCATTTACTATTTGCTACCTTGTTGTTTTTATTTATTCAGATTATAAAAATATATTCTACCACCCATATTACACTTTTATCACCATCTCTTCGTCGAACTAGTGCACCTATACAATTTGCCATTGTATTAGGTGTGTTGGGGACACAAAAGATTGCTTATATTTGGTTCCAGGGTTGTTTGAGAGAGACCATCTTCATCCTATGCCTCGCACGGATTGATAAACCTTAGGTCATCCACTTGAGGGAAAATTGCTACCGTCCTACAAAACTCTGCGCTTGGAGGCCCAACACGAGTCTACAAGAATAAAGTTGCGTAGTATACATCATTGTCGATGTTACAAAACATGATCATCTCATACATAAACATATATCACATCATATCTTGACCATATCACATCACAACAAGCCCTGCAAAAACAGGTTAGACGTCATCTACTTTGTTGTTGCAAGTTCTAAGTGGCTGCTACGGGCTTCTAGCAAGAACTGTTCTTACCTACGCATAAAACCATAACGGTGATTCATCAAGTTTGTTGTTTTAACCTTTTTCAAGGACCGGCCGCAGTCAAATTCGATTCAACTAAAGTAGGAGAAATAGACACTCACCAGCCACCTTTATGCAAAACTAGTTGCATGTCAGTCGGTGGAACCAGTCTCATGTGCGTGGACATGTAAGGTTGGTCCGGGCCGCTTCATCCCACAATACCACCGAATCAAAATAAGATGTTGGTGGTAAGTAGTATGACTATCACCGCCCACAACTCTTTGAGTTATACTCATGCATATCATCTACGCATAGATCTGGTTCTGATACCACTGTTGGGTAACGTTGCATGGAAAACAAAAAATCTATGCTCACATAGTGATCTATCCATGGAGATGCATAGCAACGAGGGGGAGAGTGTGTCTACGTACCCTCGTAGACCGTAAGTGGAAGCGTTAAACAATGTGGTTGATGTAGTCGAACTTCTTTGTGCTCCAACCGATCATGTACCGAACGCACGACACCTCCGCGTTCTGCACACGTTCAGCTTGGTGACATCGTCCGCCTTCTTGATCCAGCAAGACGGTGAGGTAGTAGACGAGTTCTGACAGCACGATGGTGTGGTGACGGTCATGGTGAAGTGATCTACGCAAGGCTTCGCCTAAGCACTACGAAAATTTGACCGGGGGTGTAAACGGTGGAGGGGGCGCCGCACACGGCTTAGGGATTGATGTGCTTGTGCTAGGCGCCCCCTTCCCACATATATATAGGTGGGAGGGAGGGAGGAGCAGCCAAAGGGGGTGCCCAAGTAGGAGGAATCCTACTTGGGGTCTCTCCCATGTTGCGCCCTCCCCCTGCCTTGTATAAGTGCGGGGGAAAGACAGGGGAGGGTGGCGCTCCCCCCTTTCCTTTCTCACTTGAGGAGGGAAAGGACGGAGGGGCCACCCCTTCCCTTTCCTTCCCCTAGGACCTGCTTTCCAAGGAAGGGGCATACCAGGGGTTGGTCGTCACCCCCTTTGGCCCATTAGGCCATACACTTACCGGGGGTGTCCTGAACCCCTTCTGGTGACCCGGTGACTACCCGGTGCACTCCGAAACTCTTCCTGTGTCTGAGTACCATCGTCCTATATATCAACCTTTACCTCTCGACCATTTTGAAGCTCCTCGTCATGTCTGTGATCTCATCCGGGACTCTGAACAACATTCAGTCACCAAATCATATAACTCATATAGCACTATATCGTCAATGAACAATAAGCGTGCGGACCCTACAGGTTCGAGAACTATGTAGACATGACCGAGACACCTCTTCGATCAATAACCAATAGCGGAACCTGGATTCCCATATTAGATCCTACATATTCTATGAAGATCTTTATCAGTTGAACCATTATGACCACATACATAATTCTCTTTGTCCATCGGTATGTTACTTGCCCGAGATTCGATCGTCGGTATCTTTATACCTATTTCAATCTCGTTACCAGCAAGTCTCTTTACTCGTTCCATAATACATCACCTCGTGGCTGAACTCCTTAGTCATTTGGTTGCAAGCTTATGATGTCTATTACTGAGAGGGCCAGAGATACCTCTCCCATACTCGAAGTGACAAATCCTAATCTCGATCTATGCCAACTCAACAAACACCTTTGGAGATACTTGTAGAGCATCTTTATGATCACACAGTTATGTTGTGACATTTGATAGCACAGAAGGCATTCCTCCAGTACCCGGGAGTTTCATAATCTTATAGTCGGAGGAATATGTATTTGACATGAAGAAAGCAATAGCAATAAACTCTACAATCATTATGCTAAGCTAACGGGTGGGTCTTGTCCATCACATCATTCTCCTAATGATGTGATCCCGTTATCAAATGACAACACATGTCCATGGTTAGGAAACCTTAACCATCTTTTATCAACGAGCTAGTCTAGTAAAGGCATACTAAGGACATGGTATTTGTTTATGTATTTATTCACACATGTATTTAAGTTTCCGATCAATACAATTCTAGCATGAATAATAAACCTTTATCATGAATAAGAAAATATAAAATAACAACTTTATTATTGCATCTAGGGCATATTTCCTTCATTAACCCCCTCACAAGCATCCGCAAATATGAGAAAAGTATTAAGATAAAATCTAACCATAGCGTTAAACTTTTGGATCCAAATCAGTCCCTTACAAAGTAGCGCATAAACTAGGGTTTAAGCTTCTGTCACTCTCGCAACCCATCATCTAATAACTACTCCACAATGCATTCCCTTAGGCCCAAATATGGTGAAGTGCCATGTAGTCGACGTTCACATGACACCACTAAGGGAATCACAACATACATACCATCAAAATATCGAACACATATCAAGTTCACATGATTACTTGCAACAAGATTTTTCCCCTGACCTCAAGAACAAAAGTAACTACTCACAAATGATAATCATGCTCAAGATCAGAGGGGTATTAAATAGCATAATGGATCTGAACATATAATTTACCACAAATAAACCATATAGTAATCAACTACAAGATGTAATCAACAGTACTAGTCACCCACAAGCACCAATCTATGGTTCTGGTGCAAAGATTGAATACAAGAGATGAACTAGGGTTTGAGAGGAGATGATGTTGTTGAAGATGTTGATGGAGATTGCCCTCCCCAAGATGGGAGAGTTGTTGGTGATGATGATGACGATGATTTCCCCTCTGGGAGGGAAGTTCCCCCAGCAAAATTGCTCCGCTGGAGGGCAAAAGTGCTCCTGCCCAAGTTCTACCTCGAGATGGTGGCACTTCGTCCCGGAAGTCCTCTCCTTATTTTTTCTAGGTCAAAATGACTTATATACCAGAAGAGGGGCACCAGGGGTGGGCCGAGGAGGGCACAACCCACCAAGGCGCGCCCAGGTGGGTTGTGCGCACCTGGTGGGCCCCCTATGGCAGTTATTTGCTCCAATAATTCTGATATATTCCACAAAAAATCTCCATGAAGTTTCAACTCATTTGGAGATGTGCAGAATAGGTGGCCTGATGTAGCTTTTTCAGATCCAGAATTCCAGCTGCCAGTATTCTCCCTCTTTGTGTGAACCTTGCATACTACGAGAGAAAAGGCATTAGAATTACTCCAAAAAAGCATTATTATGCATAAAAATGTCATAAATAACAGTAGGAAAACATGATGCAAATGGATGTATCAACTCCCCCAAGCTTAGACCTCCCTTGTCCTGAAGCGAAAACCAAAATCGAAAACATGTCCACACGCTTAGAGAGAGAGGCGTCGATAAAAACAAAATACAAACATAAAAGCATCATGTATATTATTATAACAACAACAAACTTTATCATAGAACTTTTATCAAATAACTTTTATCATAGACTTCCCATGAATAAGTAACAATTCATCACAACATCGAAGTATAAAGCATAAACTCTATTGAAAATAGACAAACTATGTTCTCAGTCAACTTTGCAACTACAATTCATCATCTTTTCAGGAAGGGTCACGTATCGGAGCCTTTTGGCAAGTTCACATGCTCAACCATCATATAGTCTTCTATGATTTCTAACACTCACCACATACACATGAGCAAAAAGTTTCAACCGAACACATAGAAAGATAGGGGCTTATAGTTTCGCCTCCCAACATATTCACCTCAAGGGTGATGTCAACAGTAATAACTCATGCCCACCATATCCACTGGATATATGTGCCTAGATCTTTCCTCACCACATGGTGCTTGCCAAAAGAGGAAATAAAAAGGAATAGAGAGAAAATACTTTGACTCTTGCATAAAAGTAAATACATAAAAGTAAAATATAGTCCCTTCGCAGAGGGAAGTAGAGGTTGCCATGCACTTTTTGGTTGTATGCTCAATCTCTTAGTACAAAAGAATGTCACGTTATATTGCCCTTTATGATAGCAACCTTTATCGCCTATATTATTTTGCCATCACAAGTTCATACAACACTTAATTTTCTCTTACACTAAATGATCTAACACACTTAGAAGCAATGTTTATTGCCTTATTGCATCGATGACAACTTACTTGAAGGATCTTACTCAATCCATAGGTAGGTATGGTGGGCTCTCAAAATAAGATTTGGGTTGAGGGTTTGGGATGCTCAAGTAGTATCTCTACTTAGTGTGGAATTTTGGATAGCAAATGTGGGGGCAAGCACCACATGTTAAAGGATCTATGACAATATAACTTCTGTGTGAATATGAACAAACATAAATCATTACATTGTCTTCCTTGTCCAGTGTCAACAATTTTGGCATATAATATTTTAATGGGGGCTCACAATCATAAAATATGTCCAAGATAGTGTATTTTCATGTGAATCTTCTCTTCCCTTATTAATTCTTTCATTAATTGCATCATTGACCAATGCAATGTTTGTAAATCTCCAATAAAATTTTCTACTTATACTCTTCCTTATGTGATGTCATTACTTACCATAATACTAGCATATGATATTTTCATTTATTTCCTTTATTTTTATTGAACAAGAAAGTAAAGAAAACAAAACTCAAACAAAACTTTATTATATATATCTCGCACCCGGTTACAAGGAGAGATCACTAAGCAAGCACTGAAAAAGAAAGGATCGAACTAAACTTTTATTCAACTAAAGCAAAAGATAACTAAGGATCGAACTAAGATAAGTAAAGGTGAAAGCTAGTGGAGGTGATACGATACCGAGGCACCTCCCCCAAGCTTGGCACAAGCCAAGGGGAGTTCCCATACCCGATACTCAAGTCTTCTTTGGTGATGAAGAAGGAGGTGGTGATGATGAAGTAGGAGAGGGTTCGTCCTTCTCTTTCAGGCTCAAAAGATACTCCAATCTTCGGACGCTCCAAAGGGTAATGATGTGCTCTTGCAATAAAATATTTTCACGAGTGATATTTTTTTTGAACACAAACCGTTTCAATGATCCTAAAGGCTTCAATCTCAGTGGGAGTGAGGTATTCATAGTATGGTTGAAGGATATCTTTTTCTTTCTCCAAGGGCAAGGCTTGCTCTACTGCCGGAGCTTGATCTCCGACAGCTTCCTTGCTCTTGTCCTCCTTGAAAGTTTCTTCAGACTCTTCTCTCTTCAGTTCAATCTTCATCAAACAAGCATCCTCTTCTATGTTGTTGGTGGGGGAAGAAGACATGATGCTGGTCTTGATGGATCTGGCAGAAAACGAAAAGAAAAGAAAACTAAAGATTTCTTCGTGATACGGTGGTTGATACATCTCCGTCGTATCTACTTTTCCCAACACTTTTGCCCTTGTTTTAGACTCTAACTTGCATGATTTGAATGGAACTAACCCAGACTAACGTTGTTTTTCAGCAAAATTTCCATGGTGTTATTTTTGTGCAGAAATAAAAGTTCTCGGAATGACCTGAAAATCAGCGGAGATTATTTTTGGAATATATAAAAAATACTTGAAGAAGAATCCATGTCAGGGAGCCCACACCCTGTCCACGAGGGTGGGGGCGTGCCTACCCCCTAGGCGCGCCCCCTGCCTCGTGGGCCCCCTAATGCTCCACCGACCTCAACTTCAACTCCATATATTTGTGTTCGGGGAGAAAAAAAATCAGAGAGAAGGATTCATCACGTTTTACGATACAGAGCCACCGCCAAGCCCTAATCTCTCTCGGGAGGGCTGATCTGGAGTCCGTTCGGGGCTCCGGAGAGGGGAATCCGTCGCCATCGTCATCATCAACCTTCCTCCATCACCAATTCCATGATGCTCACCGCCGTGCGTGAGTAATTCCATCATATGCTTGCTGGACGGTGATGGGTTGGATGAGATTTATCATGTAATCGAGTTAGTTTTTTTTAGGGTTTGATCCCTAGTATCCACTATGTTCTGAGATTGATGTTGCTATGACTTTGCTATGCTTAATGCTTGTCACTAGGGCCCGAGTGCCATGATTTCATATCTGAACCTATTATGTTTTCAGGAATATATGTGAGTTCTTGATCCTATCTTGCAAGTCTATAGTCACCTACCATGTGTTATGATCCGGCAACCCCGAACTGACAATAATCGAGACCACTCCTGGTGATGACCGTAGTTTGAGGAGTTCATGTATTCACTAAGTGTTAATGCTTTGGTCCGGCACTCTATTAAAAGGAGGCATTAATATACCTTAGTTTCCAATAGGACCCCGCTCCCACGGGAGGGTAGGACAAAAGATGTCATGCAACTTCTTTTCCATAAGCATGTATGACTATATTCAGAATACATGCCTACATTACATTGATGAACTAGAGCTGGTTCTGTGTCACCCTAGGTTATAACTGTTGCATGATCGATCGCATCCGGCATAATTCTCCATCACCGATCCAATGCCTACGAGCTTTTCCTATATTGTTCTTCACTTATTTACTTTTCCGTTGCTACTGTTACAATCACTATAAAACCAAAAATATCACTTTTGCTACCGTTACCACTACTATCATATTACTTTGCTACTAAATACTTTGCTATAGATATTAAGTTTCCAGGTGTGGTTGAATTGACAACTCAGCTGCTAATACTTGAGAATATTTTTTGGCTCCCCTTGTGGTGAATCAATAAATTTGGGTTGAATACTCTACCCTTGAAAACTGTTGCGATCCCCTATACTTGTGGGATATCAAGACCATTTTCTGGCACCGTTGACGGGGAGCATAGCTCTATTCTTTGAGTCACTTGGGATTTATATCTGCTTATCATTATGAAGAACTTGAAAGATCAAAGAACCAAGATTTTTCCCTCAACTACGAGGGGAGGTAAGGAACTGCCATCTAGCTCTGCACTTGATCCACCTTCTGTTTTGAGTAAGCTTGCGACACCTAAACCTGCTTCTGCTATTAATTCTGATATGTCGCATGTTATTGATGATGCCACTTCTGCTATGCATGATACTTATGATGAAACTACTTCTATGCTTGATAATACTGTGCCACTAGGTGAATTTCTTGATGAACAACTTGCTAGGGCTAGAGAGAATGAAATTATTAAAACTGATAATATTGATGAAAGTGATGATGAAGATTCTCCCCCTAGATATGATTTGTCTGTTGTGCCTGAGGGTCATGTTATGGATGAAGAAACTGCTAGAGACTTTCTTGCCTGCAATGATAGAAGTGATCTTAACAAACTATTAGCTAAGCTGAAAGAAAAATCTTTGAATGCTAGAATGAAATATGATCCTGCTTATGCTACTTCACCTATCTTTATTACTTATAAGGATTATGATTTCTCAGTTGATCCTGATATAATTACTTTGGTTGAATCTGATCCTTTCTATGGCTATGAATCTGGAATTGTTGTGGCACATCTTACTAAATTAAATGATATAGCTACCATGTTCACTAATGATGAGAAAACTCACTACTATTATATCCTTAAATTATTTCCATTCTCATTAAAGGGTGATGCTAGGATATGGTTTAATTCTCTTGATCCTGGTTGTGTGCGTAGTCCCCAGGACATGATTTACTACTTCTCTGCTAAATATTTCCCCGCTCATAAGAAACAAGTTGCTTTAAGGGAAACATATAATTTTGTGCAAATTGAAGAAGAGAGTCTCCCACAAGCTTGGGGGAGGCTTCTCCAATTACTTAATGCTTTTCCTGATAATCCTCTCAAGAAAAATGAAATACTTGATATCTTTTATAATGGACTAACCGATGCTTCCAGAGACCACCTGGATAGTTGTGCTGGTTGTGTTTTCAGGGAAAGAACTGTTGATCAAGCTGAAATTCTATTGAATAATATGTTGACCAATGAAAATAATTGGACACTTCCTGAACCAACTCATAAGCCAACTCCGAAGAAAAGGGGTATTCTATTTTCTCAGTCCTGAAGATATGTAAGAGGCAAAGAAATCTATGAAAGAAAAAGGTATCAAAGCTGAAGATGTTAAGAATTTACCTCCTGTTGAAGAAATACATGGTCTTAATTCATCACCTATTGAAGAAACACACGGTCTTGATAACCCGACACAGGTAGTAAAGGTAAACTCTCTCTATAGATATGATAAAGCTGAAATCCCTCCTGCTAAGTTTGCTAGCCAATATTTGGATGAATTTGATAACTTTATGGTTAAGCAAGAAGATTTTAATGCTTATTTTGTTAGACAACTGAAACACAATGCTTATATGATTAAACACTTGAGTGATTATATGGCTAGTGTTAAAGGTGAACTTAAACTTATTAGTAAACATGCTTCTACCACTACTAGGAAAAGGCCTACTAATGGCGCACTAGTTTTGCCTACTAATGGCGCACTGCTGGTGCGCCATTAGTATCACGCCACTAGTATTTCTTACTAATGGCGCACCACCGATGCGCCATTAGTATCTGGTATACTAATGGCGCACCAAGCAGTGCGCCATTATACTAATGGCGCACCAAGCAGTGCGCCATTAGTATAGAACACCATGCGCCATTAGTATGCCTCCCAGGGGGCCATATTTAACCATGTGCTTTGGCATACTAATGGCGCACTGTTGGGTGATGCGCCATTAGTGTGATTATAATAGTGCGCCATTAGTGTCTTGTGTGGTGTGCCACTAGTATGAATATTAGGGATTTTTTTCATTTCTGATATTTTCACAGGTTAAAAAATATTAGAGATAACATACAACACAGATCTGCTTAGCTTACATAAAGGGGGCCATATGTAACGATGTTACATGCGTCCACCAGATTATATCCAACACACAAATTTCATCATATATACATACATAGCCAACAAATAGTTCCATCGTTACATATTACAAAAGTTTCACAATGTTCATTCAATCCATCAATTCACAAAAGTTTCACATTGATACAAAATAAAAACACAAATGGAAATGAAGCACTCCATCCATGCAAGCTTCCGTGAATTAAATCAAATCTGCAAAATTATAAACAAGAAGTTAGAAGAAGAAGAAGAAGAAGAAGAGAAGAAGAAGAGAAGAAGAAGAAGAAGACTAGAAGAAGAATAAGAAGAATAAGAAGAAGACTATAAGCTTATTATGTAAACTTGATCATTTTGTGCTAACATAAGTAATTTTGGAACTAACCTATAGGAAACTAAGCATATAAGCTCTAAGTTAGCATATTAGAGCCAACTTAAGTAAAATGAAGCTAACCTATGTCATTTTGGATAAGAAGAAGAATAAGAAGAAGACTATAAGCTTATTATGTAAACTTGATCATTTTGTGCAAACATAAGTAATTTTGGAGCTAACCTATAGGAAACTAAGCATATAAGCTCTAAGTTAGCATATTAGAGCCAACTTAGGTAAAATGAAGCTAACCTATGTCATTTTGGATAAGAAGAAGAATAAGAAGAATACTATAAGCTTATTATGTAAACTTGATCATTTTGTGCTAACATAAGTAATTTTGGAGCTAACCTATAGGAAACTAAGCATATAAGCCCTAAGTTAGCATATTAGAGCCAACTTAGGTAAAATGAAGCTAACATATGTCATTTTGGATAAGAAGAAGAATAAGAAGAAGACTATAAGCTTATTATGTAAACTTGATCATTTTGTGCTAACATAAGTAATTTTGGAGCTAACCTATAGGAAACTAAGCATATTAGAGATAAATAGGTAACTAAGTATATATATATATATATATATATATATATATATATATATCATTTTGGAGATCTGACATACCTGACATAGTTCAGTTCTCATTGTTCTTCTCCTTCTCCTTCCTCAGCCTGATGCGCCAAGAGCGGCGAGGCGGTGGAGATAGCTGTGGGATGTAGTCTTCTACAACAATTGGCGTGGTCATGTTGCCCAGCTGTGGGATCGCCGGCACCACCACTGGTGCATGGTTATTGTTAGGCACCACTACCATCGCGAGGCCACCCTCAGCCACCACCATCTCTTGCCCATGGTCAGCCACCACCATCTCTTGCCCATGGTCAGCCACCACCATCTCTTGCACCTGGTCAGCCACCACTATCTCTTGCCCTTGGTCAGCCACCACCAGCGCTAGGTCATCTTCAGCCTGATGCCCATCGTCATCCTGCAGCTCCTCATCCCCTCTCTGCTCCTCTTCTCCCCCACTTCAGTCCGGATCATCCTTCTTGTTGTCTTCGCTGCTGCCAGAATCGATGCTGCTTTCGCTAAGGCCAGAATCACTGTTGCTTTTGCTACAACCATAATCGCTGCTGCTTTGGCTGTAGCCAGTGTCGCTGCTGCTGCTCCCATTGCCCGTCCAAATGCAACAATGACCGTTAACAATCGATGTGAGACCAAGCCAAATATGGAGGAATAAGAAGAGGCAGAACGCACTGGCATCTTCGTCTTCAGCGTAGTGCATGCGACACATAGTCTTGTTGAAAACCTTCACAATGAGCATTGTGGCGTCATCGTCGTACCTCAAGAGAAGAAAGTACCCGGTCCGCAGGTCATAGACACTGTAGAACTTCTCCCAGCCATGGCACGGGTACATGTGTCCCTCCTCGATCACCAACTCCATGTCCCACAGCCTGCGAACCCCGTTGCCGGCCTGTTGGAGCTTCACATTATCTGGCGGATCTTCACCCAGCATCTTCATAAAAGCGTCAGGCAGCCTCTGCAATTTGGGACAAGGAGTGATGTAGAAAACAACAGAGTTATCATAATGAGATGGGTGAAGGGGAGATCTCTCGTTTTATATACCTGCCTCGTGGCTGATACTGAAGAAGAAAGTATGATAGTGAAGAACTCGAAAGCATCCAACTCGTACTCCGGTGAGGCAGAGCGGCGGTGGCTGCTTCCCCCCATCTCTGATAAGCAGCAGAAGAGACCAATTAGTACCCTTACAACATTATAGCAGCATAAATTTTGAGCAGAAGATAATCAACATTAGTCGCAAGTACCCCATATGTCCTATTTTTAGCAAAGTCGTGCTAAAATTCATGGAAAATTTCAGCATGACCTTTGCTGAAAATAGGAGATATGGAGTACCCAAATTTGCCGGAACGGAAGTTAATCGACATTCCGGCAAACTCAAGGGCCTCTCGGGGTACCTGCAAAATCATTATCCCCGCATAATGAAGTCGCCAATGGGTCATTCAGAAGATCACAAGTAGCATCATCACAAGTACAACATCATGACAAGTACAGCAGTAGCAGCAGTGAATACAGGCATAACAGCAGCAGCAGAAGCAGTTAAGAAAAAGTTGCCGAAGCTTGTAAAACTATACTGTCCTAGAACAAATAAGCTGGCAGTAGGTCCATTGGGACTCGTTTAAATGCAGAAAGTCTTGTTTTGGGTTCAGTTTACATTTCAGGTCAAGACTTATTCCATGTCTCCCTCCTCTTGCTCTTTTGCTTTGCCCAGAGAATTATTGGTACCAAGTACTACTACTACACTTTTTTACTTTCACCGATTTAACACTTGTTACCTTCATACGCAGTTAGCTCCTCACTGTACCTAACTGAATTTTTTTACAGTAGCTCAAGTTTTTGACAGTAGCTCCTCACTGTATATGTAAGGTTTCAACAAGACTCATCATCAGTATATATAAGCAGGATCTCTGTAAACAAACGAACATCATGTTCACTAGTAAGCAGGATCATGGATTACTGTTAATTAAAAATAGAGCATCTGGCTTGTCTTATCATGTTCACTAAGTCCACAAAAATAGAGCATCATCTACTCTGAATGATTTGATAATTAATACTGACAACTTCAGCATCTATAGACTTTGTGTTGTGGCAGCAGCTAAAAAACCCTACATCTTGTTTCTCTGTTTATTAAAGCCGTTGTTTATGTGTCAAGTTTGACATCAACTTGACTGAATATCAACTTGATAGATCAAAAGCTGATAGAAATTGACAGGTTTTGAGCATCAAGAGATCTGAATGCAGTTAACTTGTTTTGAAAATCAGAGAAGGCTAAGTTGACAGATTGTGGCCAGGGCCATACTAGTCTGATTTTACACTAGAACAAGCTCACTACACACACTACACTACACTACACTACACGTGCTTAAACTTTGAACATAAACAAACACCAGCAATGCAATATGTAAACTACCTCTGTTTCTAGGCAACAAGAGTTATCATCAATGCTTTTGAGTTTATTAAGTACCTTCAGTTCCGAGCTTTAAATGTCAAAAGAGCTTCACAGAATCTTGAATCCTCCAAATCACTCTTAACAGTTCTGCATTGCACAAAGGCAGCAATGAGCCAATGATATCAGTAGCAATAATAGGTGCTTACATTCTCATAACGTCAGTATTAGTTAACCAAAATTGAACCTACATAGTTCTAATACAGTGAGTAACTCCCAATTCTTTTAATAGAAGCACAATTAACAACAGAACTAAGGAGTCTAGGACAATGCCACCAGATAGAATTTGAAGGAAAAACGTTCTTCAGAACCTTCAAGCCACAATCATACATAGAGTGGCTGATCATATAAGCTATATTTAAATAAACATCAACTAAACTTGATGACAAGAAAAACTACAATCACATTGATACACACAGATCAATTCTTAAACTAATTCTAACCATATTTATAAGTACTCACGGACACCAGTTGCATTAGCGGCACATCACTAGATTACACCACCTAAACCAGCCAAACAATCAAGCTAGATATAGTTGGCTGAACCATGGCTAACCAAACTCCAACCTACAAAGTTAATCTGCACTGAAAGACTTTTGCATCCTTTTTTAGGGTGACTTCTACATCCTTGTAAACAGCACAGCACAATTGAAAAAAAATTGTAGAGCATCCTGTTACAAACTTGTTCTGATCCTGCAAAGAACAGACTTGGGCGGGCGCGGCCGGTTGCTGGAGGGGTCGAGGAAGGGTGGAGAGGGAGGAAGGAGGAAGGAGGAGAGGTACCTGGGCGGGCGCGGCCGGTCACCGGAGGGGTCGGGGTCGGGGTCGGCGGCAGCATCGAAGGGATGGCTCGAGGGCGCCTTGGTTGGTCGTGGGGAGGCCGGCGGCTACGGTCGTCGTCCTGCACCCCGTGCCCGGACTGAGGTAGAGGCGGCACAGGGCAGGGGCCGACACGGGGGGCGCGGGGTTTCTAGGGTTTTGAGGGGGGAG
>NC_041384.1:225014663-225055347 GCF_002162155.2 Triticum dicoccoides
GGCGGCGGTGGACTCGGCATACTAATGGCGCACTACACAGACATGCACCATTAGTAGTTTTGCAAAAAAGTAAAAAAATAATTTTTATACTAATGGCGCACCGTGGCACAGTGCGCCATTACTAGTTTAAACTAGTAATGGCGCACTATGCAACGGTGCGCCATTAGTAGTTTTGCAAAAAAGTAAAAAAAAATACAGTAGTGGCGCACTCTATGGCTGGTGCGCCATTAGTAGTTCTAACTACTAATGGCGCACTCTGCCCGGATGCGCCATTAGTATGTTTGAAAAAATGAAAAAAAACATTTTGTTACTAGTGGCGCACCGTGTGCCTGGTGCGCCATTAGTGTCTTCCACACTAATGGCGCATCACCACATGGTGCGCCATTAGTATATAGTAGTGGCGCACCACTTCTCTGGTGCGCCATTAGTGTCAATTTCATCTATAGCCCTTTTCCTAGTAGTGTATGGTTACCACTCTAGTAGAACAAGTACTTAAAGCTCATAATGATTTGCTCAATGAATTAAAATAATAAGAAGAATGATAATGTTGTTAGAGTTATGACTAGAGGTGGTAAAATGACTCAGGAACCTTTGTATCCTGAGGGCAATCCTAAGAGTTTTGAGCAAGGTTCTCAGAGAAATAACGTTGATGCACCTAGTCCTTCTAAAAGGGAGAAAAAGAAAAAATGCTAAGACTTTGCATGCTTCTAGTGAACCTGTTGTAGACACACCTGAGAACCCTAATGATATTTCTATTTCTGATGCTGAAACACAATCTGGTAATGAACATGAACCTAGTGATAATGTTAATGATGATGCTCATGTTGATGCTCAACCTAGCAATAATAATGATGTAGAGATTGAACCTACTGTTGATCTTGATAACCCACAATCAAAGAATCAATGTTATGATAAGAGAGACTTTGTTGCTAGGAAGCACGGTAAAGAAAGAGAACCATGGGTTTAGACACCCATTCCTTTTCCTCCTAAACCATCCAAGAAAAAGGGTGGTGAGGATTTTGAGCGCTTTGCTGAAATGATTAGACCTATCTTTTTGCGTATGCGTTTGACCGATATGCTTAAAATGAATCCTTATGCTAAATATATGAAAGATATTGTTACAAATAAGAGAAAGATACCAGAAGCTGAAATTTCCACCATGCTTGCTAATTACACTTTTAAGGGTGGAATACCAAAGGAACTTGGAGATCCGGGAGTACCAACTATACCATGCTCCATTAAAAGAAACTATGTTAAAACTGCTTTATGTGATCTTGGAGCTGGTGTAGTGTTATGCCTCTCTTTTTATATCGTAGACTTGATTTGAATAAGTTGACACCTACTAAAATATCTTTGCAAATGGCTGATAAATCAACTGCTATACTTGTCGGTATCTGGGAGGATGTGCCTGTTGTGGTTGCAAATGTTACTATTTTAGCGGACTTCGTTATTCTTGATATTCCCGAGGACGATAGTATGCCTATTATTCTTGGAAGATCCTTCTTGAATACTGCATGGGCTGTTATTGATTGCACCAAAGGCAATGTCACTTTTCATGTTAATGGTAATGAGCACACGGTACACTTTCCAAGGGAACAACCTCAAGTCCACAATATCAATTCTATTGGAAAATTTTCAACAATCACTATTGGAGGTTTTGAATTTCCTCCTCCTACTTTCAAGAAGAAATATGATATTCTTATTGTTGGGGACATGCATATCCCCGTTGAGGTAACCTAGTGTTATTCGAAATTTCTCCGGTTTCATGTTACTCGAAATGAGTTTGTTAACAATACCTGATCAACCTTGTTAGTGGATTCCTTTTGATGAGCATGAGATGGATGAAGTTAGAAAACACAACTCTCTGTACCCTCTTTTTACTTTCTTTTATTTATATTAAATAATGCAAAAATAGTAATTTCTGTCGGTTTTCTGAATTATCCATGCAATAAAAAATACCCCGAAAATAAAAGTTCTCCAAATGCACTAGAATTTAAATATGATTTTTTGTAGAATATTTGAGAATATCTGGCACTGAGAGCACATCAGGGGGAGCAAGCACCTGGCCACGAGGGTCCAGGGCGCGCCCCTCTGCCTCATGGGCCCCTGGTGACCCCCCCTCCACTTATTCTATCCACCACACACTCCTTCCTCACAAAAAATCTCCAACCAGCTCAAGCACGAGTTCTAGCTCATCTTGCTGCCATTTTCGATCTCCTAGCTCAAAGCTCCATTCCCAAAACTGCTTTGGGGGATTGTTCTTTGGTATGTGACTCCTCCAATGGTCCAATTAGTTTTTGTTCTAGTGCTTTATTTATTTAAATTTTTGCTGCTTAAATGACCCTCTTCTTGAGCTTGCATGTCAAATTTATATGGTCCCAAGTAGTTCTAATGCATGATATAGTCTCTAGGCACTTGTAGGAGTAGTTGCTATCAATTTTGTTAAGTTTGGTTCACTTTTATTTTGAAGTTAATAAAAATTTCAGAAATTTTTCAGAGGAAGAAATATTTTTAGGAAAATGTACCAAGGTGGTTCCTCAAGGAAGCAAGGACCCAGGCCCGCAATGCGTGAGCAGGATGATGAACCACCGAGGGACACTCAAGTGCGGCCTTGTGAATGGCCGTCAGAAGATTTCATGGTCCAAGCAGGAATCAAGGAGGAATTTGACGCATATGTGCGTAACGCTGATCTTGAGAGCTTCATGGCAGATAAGTGCCGTCAGTACCACTACCTCACTGATTCTTTTGTGAGAAGGTTTGAATTTTCATCATCACGCAATTCTCAAACTGTCATGTTTGAACTTTATGATAAATCTTATACCATGGACTTAGAAGATTTTAACACTGCTTGTAAACTCCCACAGTGGGGTAATGTTAGTGAACCTCGCAAATCTGAATATAGAGACTTTCTTGCTAGTATAACTGTGGGGGAATCTAGGGAAATCACGCAAGCTACCATAGGGAGCATTCATTTCCTTCTATACATTATTTTGCTCTCTTTATAGGTAGATGCATAAATGGTAAGGATGATGCACGTCACATGTGCGTGCCAGATCTTAGTTTTCTCAATAGTGTTGTATTAGGAGATAGACAATATAACTTGGGGGCCATTGTTGCACGCAGGTTGCATAATAACAAAATTAGTGAAGATTTATTTTGTGGAATTTACGCAACTCGTTTAGCTGATTTTCTTGAGATACCCATACATGGAGATGATATTGAGTTGCCTCCTGCTTATTTAGATTATAATTCCATGGTTCATCATCAGTTTGTTGAGAGGAACAATCAGTTCCTCCAGTACCGATTAATCTTTGACAGACGACGCGCCTATCACGTCGCTCTCCCTGCTCCTGCCTTCTTTGATTTTTAGGCAAAAGGGAGATATGTTATAACTAGGGAGGATGCGACCGAGTACGAGAGGAGGACGGAGGCAGCTCACCTCCAAGCTGCAGCTCGTCAGGCAATAGCTGATGCATCTCAGTACGACCCCAGCTTCAACTTCGGATATCCACCAGGCCATCCATGGGCATAGACCAACTTAGGCCAAAAGCCTAAGCTTGGGGGAGTACATATCTCTCACCGACATTACATTCATGTTCACACACTCATGCTAGTTGTCGGTGCTCATAATTTTTCACTGTACCATCCATGCTAGTTTATTTTAATTTTCTCACTTTCTTCTTGTGTGTTTGAAAAACCTTAAGAAAAACCAAAAAAATTAGTTGTAGCTTTTCGTTAGTTCACTTTCCATGCCTGTAGTAGTAGTAATTAAAAATAAAACCCAAAAAGATTTCTCGTTCTTCTTTTGCTTGTTGGGAGCTTTCCCGTGTAAATAGTTTTATTTCTTTTCTTTCTTTGGGGGTCGAAAGGAGAAGACCATAATGAAAATGTTGAGTGGCTCTTATATGCATTATTGCTGATCTAACAAAGAGCCCATATTACCTTGTCTTCTCTCTTGAATTGAATGCTTGCAGATTCTAGCTTAGTCCAATGCACACGCACTATTATTATTATCCACATCGTTCAGTCGTGCAAGTGAAAGGCAATAATGATGATTATATGATGAACTGATTGAGATGAGAAAAGCTGGTATGAACTCGACCTCTCTTGTTTTTGTAAATATGATTAGGTCATCGTTCCTGATTCAGCCTATTATGAAAGAAACATGTTTGCAATGACAATTAGAGATTTGTACTTTCTTATGCCATGCTTAATTAGCAAGGAGTTTATAATGGTTTACCTTGCGTGCCAACATGGTATTAAAATGGTTGTGATGTGGTATGATAGGGTGGTATCCTCTTTTGAACGATTCGAGTGGCTTGACTTGGCACATGTTCACGCATGTAGTTGAAACAAAATCAACATAGCCTCTACGATATTTAAGTTCATGGTGAATTATATCCTACTCATGCTTGCATTCGGTGTTGATTAATTTTAATGCATGTTCATGACTGTTGTCGCTCTCTAGCTGGTCGCTTCCCAGTCTTTTTCTAGCCTTCACTTGTACTAAGCAGGAATACTGCTTGTGCATCCAATTCCATAAACCCCAAAGTTGTTCCATATGAGTCCACCATACCTACCATATACGGTATCTACCTGCCGTTCCAAGTAAATTTGTATGTGCCAAACTCTAAACCTTCAAATAAACATTCTGTTTTGTATGCTCGAATATCTCATGTATCAACTAGGGTTGTCTGTATCTTCCATGCTAGGAGGGTTATTCTCACAAGGAGTGGACTCCGCTCCTCACTCACGAGAAAATGGCTGGTCACCGGGATGCCCAGTCCCATGCTTTATGCAAATCAAATCAAAATAACCACAAATAAAACTCCCCCGGGACTCTTGTTAGTTGGATGCACTTGTTGTTTCGAGAAATCCATGGATTGATGCTTGTTGGTGGAGGGGGAGTATACACTTTACCATTCTATTTGGGAACCGCCTGTAATGTGTGTAGCATGGAAGATATCGAGATCTCTCGGTTGTTATGAGCATACCGCTCAAAATATTATTCATATCTATTTCAAAACCGAGCTATGGCACCTCTATAAATCCCTACTTCCCTCTGCGAAGGGCCTATCCATTTACTTTTATGTTGAGTCATCATCCTCTTATTAAAAAGCACCAGTTGGAGAGAACCATTGTCATTTGCAACCATTACTGTTAGTTTACATTGAGTGTGACTTGACTGGATCTCTTTTACCATGAATTACAATGTCTAGTCAGTCCTTGATCTTTAAAGGTGCTCTGCATTTATGTTATGCGGTCTCAGAAAGGGCTAGCGAGATACCATCTTGTTATATCAGATTATGATTGTTTTGAGAAAGTGTTGTCATCCGAGATTTATTATTATTGCTCGCTAGTTGATTATTCCATTGATATGAGTAAAGATGAGACCTAAGTGTTATTGTGAATATGGTTAGTTCATAATCTTTGCTGAAAACTTGAATGTTGGCTTTACATATTTACAACAACAAGAGCAAACCGAGTTTGTAAAAGTTTTTCTTTATCACTTTCAGTTTATCAACTAAATTGCTTGTGGACAAGCAAAGGTTTAAGCTTGGGGGAGTTGATACGTCTCCATCATATCTACTTTTCCAAACACTTTTGCCCTTGTTTTGGACTCTAACTTGCATGATTTGAATGGAACTAACCCGGACTAACACTGTTTTCAGCAGAATTGCCATGGTGTTATTTTTGTGCAGAAATAAAAGTTCTCGGAATGAACTGAAAATCAACGGAGATTATTTTTGGAATATATAAAAAATACTGGAAGAAGAATCCATGTCAGGGGCCCACACCCTGTCCACGAGGGTGGGGACGCGCCTACCCCCCTGGGCGTGCCCCCTGCCTCGTGGGCCCCCTGACGCTCCACCGACCTCAACTCCAACTCCATATATTCATGCTCGGGGAGAAAAAAATTAGAGAGAAGGATTCATCGCGTTTTACAATACGGAGCCACCGCCAAGCCCTAATCTCTCTCGGGAGGGCTGATCTAGAGTCCGTTCGGGGCTCCGGAGAGGGGAATTCGTTGCCATCGTCATCATCAATGTCGTGCGTGAGTAATTCCATCGTAGGCTTGTTGGACGGTGATGGGTTGGATGAGATTTATCATGTAATCAAGTTAGTCTTGTTAGGGTTTGATCCCTAGTATCCACTATGTTCTGAGATTGATGTTGCTGTGACTTTGCTGTGCTTAATGCTTGTCACTAGGTCCTGAGTGCCATGATTTCATATCTGAACCTATTATGTTTTCATGAATATATGTGATTTCTTGATCCTATCTTACAAGTCTATAGTCACCTACTATGTGTTATGATCCGGCAACCCCGAAGTGACAATAATCGGGACCACTCCCGGTGATGACCATAGTTTGAGGAGTTCATTTATTCACTATGTGTTAATGCTTTGGTCTGATACTCTATTAAAAGGAGGCCTTAATATCCCTTAGTTTCCAATAGGACCCCGCTGCCACGGGAGGGTAGGACAAAAGATGTCATGCAAGTTCTTTTCCATAAGCACGTATGACTATATTCGGAATACATGCCTACATTACATTGATGAACTAGAGCTAGTTCTGTGTCACCCTAGGTTATAATTGTTGCATGATCGATCGCATCCGACATAATTCTCCATCACCGATCCAATGCCTATGAGTTTTTCCTATATTGTTCTTCGCTTATTTACTTTTCCGTTGCTACTGTTACAATCACTATAAAACCAAAAATATCACTTTTGCTACCGTTACCACTACTACCATATTACTTTGCTACTAAATACTTTGTTGTAGATATTAAGTTTCCAGGTGTGATTGAATTGACAACTCAACTGCTAATACTTCAGAATATTCTTTTGCTCCCCTTGTGTCGAATCAATAAATTTGGCTTGAATACTCTACCCTCGAAAACTGTTGCAATGCGCTATACTTGTGGGTTATCAGTGGTCAATAGGTTCGGGGGATATATAAAGATTTTTTATCTTGGGAAACAGGCAAACGGGAGAAAAATGGAGCCCGGAAGGTACGCAAGGTGGGCACAAGACACCAGGGAGCGCATGGCCCACCTAGGCGTGCCTGGCTTGCCAGGCGCACCCTGGTGTCTTGTGCCCACGAGGGTTGCCTTCATGGTTGTTTCTTATTTTCCTAATTATTAATATATTCCAAAACTAACAGAAAATATTTTTGCGGATTTTTTGGAGTCTATTTACTTACTGTATCACGTACCTCCTCTTTTTTCACGATTCTGGAGTGTTCTGAAAGGTTTCTTTTATGTGTTCTTCCGGTGTCATAGTTTGGATAATATTGCTTTCAACATTAATGGGCGTACCTGAGATATAATGTCTTATTCTTTGCCCATTGACAACCTTCAAGTTAGTACCTTTGGTATTATCGATAAACCTCCTCGATAACATAAGGTCCTTCCCATTTAGAGAGAAGTTTTCCTGCAAAGAATCTGAAACAAGAGTTGTACAAAAGAACATATTCTCCAACTTTAAACTCACGCTTATGGATTATTTTATCATGACATCTCTTGACTTTTTATTTAAATAACTTGGCATTTTCATAGGCTTGGGTTCTCCATTCATCTAGTGAGCTAATATCAAATAACCTATTTTCACTGGCAAGTTTGAAATCATAGTTGAGTTCTTTAATTGCCCAATATGCTTTATGTTCTAACTCAAGAGGCAAATGACAAGCTTTTCCATAAACCATTTTATAGGGAGACATACCCATAGGATTTTTATATGTTGTTCGGTAAGCCCAAAGTGCATCATCTAATTTCTTAGACCAATTCTTTCGGGACCTATTGACAATTTTTGTAAAATTAATTTTATTTCTCTATTGCTAAGTTCAACTTGACCGCTAGACTAAGGATGATAAGGTGATGCAATTCTATGGTTAACATCATACTTAGCAAGCATTTTACGGAAAGCACCTTGAATAAAATGTGAACCACTTCGAGTCATTAAATATCTAGGGACTCCAAACCTTGGGAAAATAACTTCCTTAAGCATTTTAATAGAGGTGTTGTGATCATCACGACTAGTTGGAATAGCTTATACCCACTTAGTGACATAATCAACAGCAACCAAAATGTGTGTATACCCATTAGAGGAAGGAAAAGGTCCCATATAATCAAAATCCCAAACATTAAATGGTTCAACAACAAGCAAATAATTCATAGGCATTTCTTGGTGCTTACCAATATTAACAATTCATTGGCATTCATCACAAGATAAAACAAACTTATGGGCATCCTTGAAGAGAGTTGGCCAATAAAAACCAGATTGCAATACCTTGTGAGCAGTTCTGTCTCCCGCATGGTGCCGTCTGTAAGCTTCGGAGTGACATTTCCATAGGATTTGTCCATGTTCATGCTCAGATACACAACACTAATAATACCATCTACTCCTTCTTTATAAATATGTGGGTCATCCCAAAAGTAGTGTCTTAAATCATAAAAGAATTTTTTTCTTTTGTTCGTATGTGAATCTAGGTGGTATATATTTAGCAACAATGTAGTTAGCATAGTCAGCATACTAAGGAGTACAATGAGAAACATTTATTGTAGCTAATTGATCATCAGGAAAACTATCATTAATAGGTTGTTGGTCATCAAGAATATTTTCTAGCCTAGACAAGTTATCAGCTACGGCGTTCTCATCTCCTTTTCTATCAGTGATATGTAAGTGAAATTCTTGTAGCAAGAGAACCCACCTAATGAGTCTAGGTTTAGCATCTTTCTTTTCCACAAGATATTTTATAGCAGCATGATCAGTGTGAACAATAACTTTAGAATCAACAATGTAAGATCTAAATTTATCACAAGCAAACACCACTGCTAAAAATTCTTTTTAGTAGTAGCATAATTTATTTGGGCACTGTCTAAAGTTTTACTAGCATAATGAATAACATTAAATTTCTTATCAACTCTTTGTCCTAGAACAACACCAACAACGTAATCACTAGCATCACACATAATTTCAAAAGGCAAGTTCCAGTCAGGTGGTTGAACAATACACTCGTACATTGACGTGCTATACAAACGGTTTTTAACCCCTTTCCACGACGGCGTTTGGAACCGTTGCCAAGTGAGTGTGGGCGATAGGGGGGTCCTTCCCACACAACCCAGAAACCATCGGGGATAGGCCATCCTGGCTCATAGGCTGGGGCAAAATGAGCTTGTGTGCAATCTGGCGGGGCATTGAAACCCAATTTTTTCCATTCGTATGTACATCCCACATGATGAATCCCAGAAAATCATTTCCGTTCGTATGTATATCACACACAGTTTTTTGTGTGGAAACTTTTGTGCAAGGTGGCCTAACGCAAACAGTTCTCTGCCGGAAGTCGTGTGTGATTGTTAGTTGATCGAACACATCTACTTTCTATAAACCATGCGGGTTGTTTGAGTTCATCGCCCATGGTGCTGTTTGAGTAACCATATGCAACAGAAAACCCCAATAAGTAGGGTAATTAGACTATTACTGATAATCCATGTACTAATCAAATTGATATTTCTTATAAAACACACCAGATATTTCATATCCGTATACCAGCAACCAGGATTTCATAATCGAATTACATCAGATAGCTTCGGCACTTAGTTACACCATTACACAACAGCACCAAGTTTCACATGCAACATCGAAAACCTTTGGAAAGTAGCATCATACATGGTAGATAGACATATGAATCTCATCTGGGAAACTGCAGAAGCGGAAGGAAAATATTGAGCCTTCAATGATGTTGAATGTCCTTGAAACTTTAGGCCAGTGGCTATGGATAATTGCCCGTCCAACCTTCGTCCTCTTGAGCAAGACTTCAATATTCTACTGTGGATGTTGAATGAATACCTTCCTCGCCTCTTGACCATGCATGTGGTTTGAGAGGTAATCATCGGTGAGCTGCTTTGAAAAGTACTAAAAACAAAGATATGCATAAATTGCTGTTATAAATTTTGAAATGGCGCAAGGGGTAAAAACAAGGTAAAAGAGTTAGTACCATCCTATAGTTGACTGATGTCTTCTTCATTGTGCAAACAAAGATCTTGCTATTATTCGTCGCAAGTTTCTTCATCCTAACAATCTTTCTGAGTTTCTTGACTTGACTAATATTCATGGACATCTCATTTCCCCATATGTAAAATGGGTCGAACAGTGGGTCTAAGCCTCTGACAGTAGGGCCTACATGTGCAAGACCAAATTGTAAGAAACCTAAATATTAGAATGATTCCTGCAACTGCACAATAATGTGCTATTAGCCAAAGGACCATGCTTGAACAAACCTCGATGGTAAACCGCAGTGTCTCTCATTGTTTCCCTGCAACACACATAACGAAGATCTTGATCAGGTTAATTGAGAGTAGCCATACTATCAGTATAATATGTATTGAGTATATCCAAATTTGATTTATTTCACATGCATAACAATACAAAATTGTACCCATAGCAAATGAAAATCAAATTGCAGAACTGAACCAAACAGTTAAATGGACATCAGACCAAATGAACCAAAATAGTTAACTGAGCATGACATTGAAGAATAGAAACATGTACTAGAAGATAAGACAGTTAACAAAACAAAGAATGCTTGAGAACAGTACTATGAAAATGTAGGAATTGTTGGACCAAAGTGTTAACTGAACATTACATTTTAGAGGACCAAAATGTTAACTGAACATCAGATTGCATATTAACATTACCGAGGACAAATCACTAGAAGGCACTGGCCGTGGCCTTGAGAAAACAACACGAACTGTATTTTAAAGTAGACAACCGTGTGGCCGTGTCGACGGTGGCCTCGAAGACGAGGTGCTCCTCCAAGATCTAGTGGTCGGCACGAATGGCAGCCATAGAGACCTCGACCGCGCGTGCGGCCGCATGCTACTGAGCTCCATGTTAGACTGCGTGCAAAATGGTTGTGGGTAGCGCTTAATTGGAGGAGGGGGACAGTGATTTTGGTGGAAGGTGTAGCGCCGTCAGTCGGGACATGTGGGACGGGAAAGGAGGAGGATGGTGTGGGTGGGGTGCGGATTACCTGACCATATCGACGAGGCCGTGCAGCAAGAAGAAGGGGCGGCGGCAAGGAGGTCGCGCAGCAAGAAGAAGGGTCCCTGGCGAGGAGGCGGCGCTACAAGAAGAAGGGTAGCCGACGAGGAGGCGGCGCTACAAAAAGAAGGGTCGCTGGCGAGGAGACTAAGCTACCAGTAAGAGTCAGTGAAGGTTTGAAATTGGAAAGCAAGGAGGAATAGTGGAAATGTGTCTTTTGGTGGGAGGGAGGGGGCGGGGAGATAGATATTTCCACGGTGGCAAACAAATTCGCTCGATGCCGCGAGAAACTGGCGTGCAAGTGTGGTTCAAGCGGGGGCGGTGGGCTGTAGACGACGAAGCTTCCTGTGTAAGCCAGACAAGACGGTGCGCCAAGATATTTTATATCGCATCCCACACGATTCTTTCTAGTAAACTGTTTGTGGTATACCTGATTTTTTTCATTATGTTTTGAAAGACAAAATGGAGTTCGGAGGGAAAGGATGGTGTTTGAATTGCTAGAACATTTACATACAATGAACATGCAACTGGTACATGAGTGTCGTGTTTAAATTTGAAATTATCCCGGTACGTTTGGCATTTTTAGGCATTAATTGAGTTTTGGGCATTTAATGTGCATAAATCAAATTTGAACTACAAACAAATGCTCTAGTGCACCAAAGTTGGTTGAAAAATCACATCTGTGTCTTTGGGTGAATTTATAGGTCCCATGCAAGAAATGGGAATGAAAATCAAACATCTGGGCGTTGTGGCTTGGCCGGAAACATTGAGAAACTTGGATTTTAATTTCTATAAATCCAAAACAAGCCTGAAAATCATGAAACTTGGCATGGTGTCATGACATGGCACCAACATGCAGCGGTAATTTTTTTGGCCGAATTGGGACAAGCTTTGGTGTAAGCTTCTTGCAAACCGGAGCTTATCTCAAGAAGGCTCGTGGTTCCGAGAGGGAACCTGTCACCTCGTGTGCGAAATGACATATGTACACTGCCTTCTCCCGCCTTAATTTCTTTACACGGGCATATTAGACCAAATAGAAGTGTCGTGCTAAATTTTGGAATTATTTTGGGTTTGTTTGACCTTTTTATACATTAATTGAGTTTCTGGGCATTTAATGTGCATAATTCAAATTTGAACTACAAGCACATGCTCCAGTGCACCAAAGTTGGTTGAAAGTCACATGTGTGTCCTTGTGTGAATTTATAGGTCCCATGCAAGAAATGGGAATGAAATTCAAACATCTGGGCATCGTGGCTCGGCCGGAAAGATTGAGAACTAGATTTTTTTAATTCCTGTAAATCAAAAAAACGCGTGAAAATCATGAAACTTGGCATGGTGTCATGACATGGCACCAACATGCTGTGGTAAATTTTTTGGCCGAATTGGGACAAGCTTTGGTGTAAGCTTCTTGCAAACTGGAGCTTCTCTCAAGAAGGCTCGCGGTTCCGAGAGGGAGCGTGTCACCTCTGTGTGTGAAACTACATACGTACACTACCTTCTCCCACCTTAATTTCTTTACCCAGGTAGGTTAGGCCAAATAGAAGTATCATGCTAAATTTTAGAATTATTCCGGGTTCGTTTGGCCTTTCTATACATTAATTAAGTTTCTGGGCATTTAATGTGCATAATTCAAATTTGAACTACAAGCACATGCTCCAGTGCACCAAAGTTGGTTGAAAAATCACATGTGTGTCATTGGGTGAATTTCTAGGTCCCATGCAAGAAATGGGAATGAAATTCAAACATCTGGGCGTCGTGAGTCGGCCGGAAAGATTGAGAAACTTGGCTTTTTAATTCCTGTAAATCCAAAACACGCCAGAAAATCATGAAACTTGGCATGGTGTTATGACATAGCACCAACATGCTGTGGTAAATTTTTTTGCCGAATTGGGACAAGCTTTGGTGTAAGCTTCTTGCAAACCGGAGCTTCTGTCAAGAAGGCTTGTGGTTCCGAGAAGGAACGTGTCACCTCGTGTGCGAAACGACATACATACACTACCTTCTCCCGCATTAATTTTTTTACACAGACAGATTAGAGCAAATAGAATTATCATCCTAAATTTTGGAATTATTCCAGGTTCGTCTGGCCTTTTTTATACATTAATTAAATTTCTGGGAATTTAATGTGCATAATTCAAATTTGAACTACAAGCACATGCTCCAGTGCACCAAAGTTTGTTGAAAAATCACATGTGTGTCCTTGGGTGAATTTCTAGGTCCCATGCAAGAAATGGGAATGAAATTCAAACATCTGGGTGTCGTGCCTCGGCCGGAAAGATTGTGAAACTTGGTTTTTTAATTCATGTAAATTGAAAACAAGCCTGAAAATCATGAAACTTGGCATGGTGTCATGACATGGCACCAACATGCTGCGGTAATTTTTTTGGCGGAATTGGGACAAGCATTGGTGTAAGCTTCTTGAAAAACTAAGCTTCCCTCAAGAAGGCTCGTGGTTCCGAGAGGGAACGTGTCACCTCCATGTGTGAAATGACATACGTACACTGCCTTCTCCCGCCTTAATTTTTTTACACATGCATATTAGACCAAATAGAAGTATCATGCTGAATTTTGGAATTATTCCGGATTGGTTTGGCCTTTTTATACATCAATTGAGTTTCTGGGTATTTAATGTGCATAATTCAAATTTGAACTACAAGCACATGCTCTTGTGCACCAAAGTTGGTTGAAAAATCACATGTGTGTCATTGGGTGAATTTCTAGGTCCCATGCAAGAAATGGGAATGAAAGTCAAACATCTGGGCATCGTGGCTTGGCTGGAAAGATTGAGAAACTTGGTTTTTTAATTCCTGTAAATCCAAAACACGCCTAAAAATCAAGAAAATTGGCATGGTGCCATGACATGGAACCGACATGTTGTGGTAATTTTTCTGTCCGATTTGCGAAGGCGCACACATTAACAATCAACAAAGTCATTTTGGAACAAGTGATGTCACGTTACAAATCGGAAACACAAGTATTATTGAAACCGTGGGCGTTCTACTTACCAACTACGTGCCGCCACGCGTCCGATTTTTTATTGGCTAGGAGTGTCGTGTGGTGTAGCTATTTGAGTACGGGAGGCGTGCGATCAGACCCCTGTGTGTGCTCATCGGGAGGAGAGCCCTTTGACCTCTACCCTCTGCGCACCTCCCTCCCAACATCTCCATTAATGGCGCCCGAGCCCCTGTTCTATGGCGTGGCTATATGTCTCATTGGACTGAGATTTAAGAGAGAGAAATGAAAACTTGAAAACAAAGTTTTCGACAGATCTTGATGTATGATTTGACGGACCTATATAGCATCGACTGCGATTTATAGCAAGCATGATGAATATAAGGACGACGACAATGGATAATAATTGTCTTACATATTTGGGAACATAATTAAAAAAGCCAAATGCGGCAACGCCCAAAATACACAAGGGAAAAGAAGAAGGAAGACAATGATTTGTCTTGCTGATCTCTACTTTCTTGATGCGTTGCTGCAGGCCGTAGGAACTAGTCTCTGCGGCGAGCGGCGATGAGCTCTTTCTTGTCCTCAAGATGCTGCTCGAGAGCATCCATGGATTGCTCCACCAGCCTTCTGCGCTCGATGCGCAGCATGGCATTCTCGTCCATAAGTTTCTCGATGATGACACTGGTCCTCTTCAACAAGGCAGTGGTATCCTCCTGCTGCTCCGCACTTCCAACGATCTTTGCCCTCAGCAGGTAGCGCTTGGCCAGGAGCTTCGCATTGCTCTCATTTAGTTGTCGGATGATGCTGGTAGCCTGTTCAAAAGAGGCTTTCATGTGGTCCTGAAACCTCGCCCAGTTGGAGATCTGATCAATCTGGCTATGGACGACCGCATGCATGCGCCTGTAAGAGTCCTCGCCTACCCGCAATACATTTTCCCAAGCCACCGCAGCGCGGGAGGACATCTCCGCTGCATTCGCAACGCGGCGGGACATCTCTTCTGCTTCCGCGGCGCGACCGAACCAGTCTGCTGCATCAACGACGCGCCGGGACCTCCGTGCTAGTTCGGCGGCGCGGCGGGACCTTTGTGCTGCAACGGCCAAATTAGACCAAATAGGCATATTAGACCAAATAGAAGTATTGTGCTAAATTTTGGAATTATTTCGGGTTCGTTTGGCCTTTGTTATACATTAATTGAGTTTCTGGGCATTTAATGTGCATAATTCAAATTTGAACTACAAGCACATGCTCCAGTGCACCAAAGTTGGTTGAAAATCAAATGTCTGTCTTTGGGTGAATCTATAGGTCCCATGCAAGAAATGGGAATGAAATTCAAACATCTCGGCGTCGTAGCTCGGCCAGAAAGATTGAGAAACTTGGTTTTTTAATTCCTGTAAATCGAAAACACGCCTGAAAATCATGAAACTTGGCATGGTGTCATGACATGGCACCAACATGTTGCCGTAAAATTTTTGGCCGAATTGGGACAAGCTTTGGTGTAAGCTTCTTTCAAACTAGAGCTTCTCTCAAGAAGGCTCGCGGTTCCCAGAGGGAGCGTGTCACCTCCATTTGTGAAACTACATAAGTACACTGCCTTCTCCCGCCTTAATTTCTTTACACAGGCAGATTAGACCAAATAGAAGTATCGTGCTAAATTTTGGAATTATTCTAGGTTCGTTTGGCCTTTTTATACATTAATTGAGTTTCTGGGCATTTAATGTGCATAATTCAAATTTGAACTACAAGCACATGCTCCAGTGCACCAAAGTTAGTTGAAAAATCACATGTGTGTCACTGGGTGGTTTTCTAGGTCCCATGCAAGAAATGGGATGGAAATTCAAACATCTTGGCATCGTGGCTCGGCCAGAAAGATTGAGAAACTTGGATTTTTAATTCCTGTAAATCCAAAACACGCCTGAAAATCATGAAACTAGGCATGGTATCATGACATGACACCAACATGCTGCGGTAATTTTTTTGGTCGAATTGGGACAAGCTTTGGTGTAAGCTTCTTGCAAACTGGAGCTTCTCTCAAGAAGGCTCGTGGTTCTGAGAGGGAACATGTCATCTCGTGTGCGAAACGACATACATACACTGCCTTCTCCCGCCTTAATTTTTTTACACAGGTAGATTAGACCAAATAGAAGTATCGTGCTAAATTTTGGAATTATTCCGGGTTCATTTGGCCTTTTTTATACATTAATTTAATTTATGGGAGTTTAATGTGCATAATTCAAATTTGAACTACAAGCACATGCTCCAGTGCACCAAAGTTGGTTGAAAAATCACATGTGTGTCCTTGGGTGAATTTCTAGGTCCCATGCAAGAAATGGGAATGAAATTCAAACATCTGGGCCTCGTGGTTCGGCTGGAAAGATTGAGAAACTTGGTTTTTTAACTCTTATAAATTGAAAACACGCCTGAAAATCATGAAACTTGGCATGGTGTCATGACATGGCACCAACATGCAGCGGTAATATTTTTGGCCGGATTGGGACAAGCTTTGGTGTAAGCTTCTTCCAAACCGGAGCTTCCCTCAAGAAGGCTTGTGGTTCCGAGAGGGAACATGTCACCTCCGTGTGCGAAATGACATACGTACAGTGCCTTCTCCTGCCTTAATTTTTTACACAGGCATATTAGACCAAATAGATGTATCGTGCTAAATTTTGGAATTATTCTGGGTTTGTTTGGACTTTTTTATACATTAATTGAGTTCCTGGGCATTTAATGTGCATAATTCAAATTTGAACTACAAGCACATGCTCCAGTGCACCAAAGTTGGTTAAAAAATCACATGTGTGTCATTGGGTAAATTTCTAGGTCCCATGCAAGAAATGGGAATGAAATTCAAACATATGGGCGTCGTGGTTCGGCCAGAAAGATTGAGAAACTTGGTTTTTTAATTCTTGTAAATCCAAAACACGCCTAAAAATCATGAAACTTGGCATGGTGTCATGACATGGAACCAACATGCTATTGTAATTTTTCTGTCCGGTTTGTGAAGGCGCACACATTAACAATCAACAAAGTTAACTTGGAATAAGTGTTGTCACGTTACAAATCGAAAACACAAGTATTATTGAAACCGTGGGCGTTCTACTTACCAGTTACGTGCCGCCATGTGTCCCCCTTTTTATTGGCTAGGAGGTGTCATGAGGGGTAGCTATTTGAGTACGGGAGGCGTGCGATCAGACCCCTGCGCATGCTCATCGGGAGGAGAGCCATTTCACCTCTACCCGTTATGAACCTCCCTCCCAACATCTCCATTAATGGCGCCCGAGCACCTGTTCTATGGTGTGGCTATATGTCTCACTGGACATAGATTTAAGAGAGAGAAATGAAAATCTGAAAAGAAAGTTTTGCACGGATCTTGATGTAAGATGTGACGGACCTATGTAGCATCGACTATGACTTATAGCAAGCATGATGAATATAAGGACGATGACGGTGTGTAATAATTGTCTTCCATATTTAGGAACATAATTAAAAAAAAATCCAGATGTGGTAACGCCCAAAATACACAAGGGCAAAAGAAGAAGGAAGACAATGATCTGGCTCGATGATCTCTACTTTCTTGATGTGTTGCTGTGGTCCGCGGGAACTAGTCTCCGTGGCGAGCGGCGATGAGCTCTTTCTTGTCCTCAAGATGCCTCTTGAGAGCATCCACAGATTCCTCCACCAGCCTTCAGCGCTCGATGCGCAGCATGACATTCTCGTCCATAAGTTTCTCGATGATGACACTGGTCCTCTTCAACAAGGCAGTGGTCTCCTCCTGCTGCTCCACACTTCCAACGATCTTCGCGCTCAGCAGGTCGCGCTCGGCCAAGAGCTTCGCATTGCTCTCATTTAGTTGCCAGATAATGCCGGTAGCCTGTTCAAAAGAGGCTTTCATGTTGTCCTACAACCTCGCCCAGCCAGAGATCTGATCCATCTGGCTATGGACGATCGCATGCATGCGCCTGTAAGAGTCCTCGCCTGCCCGCGAGACATTTTCCCAGGCCGCCGTGACGCGGGAGGACACCTCCGCTGCATTCACGGTGCGGCGGGACATCTCTTCTGCTTCCGCGGCACGGCCGGAGCATTCTGCTGCATCGACGGCGCGGTGGGACCTTCGTGTTGCTTCGGCAGCTCGGCGGGACCTTGATGCTGCTACGGCCGTGCAGCGGGACATGCGGCTGCTTTCACGGTGAGGCGGGACATCTCTCGTGCTTCCGCTTACATGCTCGCATCTCCCTGGTGGTAATCTCTCGATCCAGAACTCACGCTGGCCATGGCAGCCGCAAGATTACGATGATGAATGACTTGTTTGTTTTTTTGGATGAGGAGTTCAGGAGGAATGTGCAGTCATCTTGGAGTAGTAGTATTTATAAACGAGTACTAATGCGCTCCTAAGTGTGAAACCGTTTAGGTTTTGATCGGTGTGAACAGGTTTGCAATTATAGCGTGGCGGTAATTTGGAATGTGACGGGACGCGGGCTCAAAATTTATTGACGGTTATAAGTGCGGCACTATTCCCGGAAGGCGTAACGTGGGCACGCCTTCTCGACCGCGTATGTGGCGTTTGCACCATAGGATGCACCGCAATAGGCAATGTCAGCACACGTCTTGTTCCAACAACCGTGTGCGCTCGTTATTACCATCACGCATGTGTCTTTTAATTAGAATATGTGTGCCCGTCTAGCGCACAAACGTTGATCTATCTAACAATTTCTGTTTGTTGTGGCTAATCACAAATAGTTCATTCATGTGAAGTGTATGACTTCAATCACAGACACTTTCATCTGGCTGGCCCGTTTCTGTTCTGTTGCCTGATCGCAAGCAGTTAATCCTTCTGAAGTGTATTCCCTCAATCGCACACACCTTTATCTAGCTTCCCATTTCTATTGTTCCTCCTCATCACAAATAGTTCATCTGAGTGAACCGTATGCTGTATATCGCACACGCCTTCAACTGGCTTCCCGTTTCTTTTGTTCCGCCTCATCACAAATAGTTCATTGAACAGAACCATATGCCCTGCATCGCCCACGCAATTAAAATCAGAACCATGTTTGATGCATCCAGCATCGCAAATGTTTTGCGCCTTTTTTACGGTTCTTTTACACCACTGTTTGCGATTATTGCATCGCACACAATTTCATCGAAGGGTCTCTAATGGTAGTGTCGCGTTAGCAGAAACTTGCAGTAGTGGCAGGTGCAAAAATTAAGGCTTTCTTAAGTGTTTCAAAGGCTTCTACACAATCATCATAAAAAACAAATGGAACATCCTTTTTGTAAAAGATATGTGAGAGGCCTAGAAATTTTAGAGAAGTCTTTAATAAATCTCCTATAGAATCCAGCATGCTGAGGAAACTACGAATACATTTGATATCTTTAGGACATGGCATTTTCTCAATTGCATCAACTTTAGCTTTATCCACCTCAATACAATGTTCAGAAATTTTATGTCCCAAGACAATGCCTTCATTAACCATAAAGTGGCACTTCTCCCAATTCAAGACAAGATTAGTTTGCTCGCATCTCTGCAAAACTCGATCAAGGTTGCTTAAGCAATCATCAAAAGAAGTTCCGTAAACAGAAAAATCATCCATGAAAACATCAACAATCTTTACACAAAAATCTGAGAATATAGCAGTCATACATCTTTGAAAGGTAGCAAGTGCATTGCATAAACCAAAAGGCTTACGTCTATAAGCATAAGTTCCAAAAGGACAAGTAGAGGTGGTTTTCTCTTGATCAGGTTGTGAGACAGGTATTTGAGAAAAACCAGAATATTCATCGAGAAAACAAAAGTGTGTGTGCTTAGATAGGCTTTCTAGCATTTGATCAATAAAAGGCAAAGAGTAATGATCTTTTATAGTTGCTTATTTAATTTTATAAAATCAATTACCATTCTATGACCAGTGACAATTCTTTGAGGATTAAGGTCATTTTTATCATTAGGAACAATAGTGATACCTTCCTTCTTAGGGACACGATGAACGGGACTTACCCATCTACTATCAGCTATAGGATAGATTATACCTGCTTCCAGAAGCTTCAGTATTTCAGTCCTTACCACTTCTTTCATTTTAGGTTTTAAACATCATTGGTGATCAACAACGGGTTTAGCATCAGGCTCCATATTAATCTTGTGCTGACAGAGGGTGGGACTAATGCCCTTAAGATCGTCAAGAGTATATCCAATAGCAGCTCGATCCTTCTTTAGAATTTTCAATAATCTTTCTTCTTCGTGTTTTGAAAGGTTATCACTAATAATAACAGGATATATCTTTTTCTCATCAAGATAAGCATATTTCAGAGTGTCTGGCAATTGTTTTAATTCAAACACAGGATCACCTTTAGGTGGAGGAGGACCTCCTAGAGTTTCAATAGGAAAATTTTGTTTAAGCAGAGGTCATTGTTCAAAGAAATTTTTTATCTATCTCATTTCTTTCATCCATATGCATATCATTTTCATGGTCTAGCAAATATTGTTCTAGAGGATTAGTAGGAGGCACGGCAATAGAAGCAAGACCAATTGTTTCATCCTTACTAGGCAATTCTTTCTTATGATGTTTTCTGTTGAACTTAGAAAAATTAAACTCATGAGACTCATCACCAGAACTAACACCGATAGTTTGTTTCTCCCAATCTATTTTAGCATTAACGGTGTTTATGAAAGGTCTACCAAAGATAATGGGACAAAAGTTATCTTGTGGGGAACCAAGGACTAGAAAATCAGTATGATATTTTATTTTCCCACACAAGACTTCAACATCTCTAACAATCCCAAGTGGTGTGATGGTGTCTCTATTAGCAAGTTTAGTAGTAACACCTATGTCTTCTTTTTTAGTGGGTGATATGTCATTCATAATTTATTGATATAAGGTAAAAGGACTAACACTCATGCTAGCACCTAAGTCACATAAACCATGTTAACAGTGATCTCCTATTTTGACTGAGACAACAGGCATGCCAAAAATAGGTCTATGTTTATCTTTCTCATCGGGCTTAGCAATTCTAGCAACTTCATTACAGAAGTAAATAACAAGCCCATCTATATATTCTACCAAGAGATCTTTAACCATAGCAATGCTAGGTTCTACTTTGATTTGTTGAGGAGGTTTAGGTTCTCTTATATAACTTTTATTGACCACAGTTGAAACCTTAGAATATTCATTTATTCTAACAAGGAAAGGTGGTTTTTCAATATAAGCAGTAGGAACAACTGGGTCAACATTATAAATGATAGTTTCATCTTTATCTATCACCGGTTCCTTAATTTATTCTTTAATAGGTGGATGATATTTAAACCATTTCTCCTTAGGAAGATCAACCTGAGTAGCAAAAGATTCACAAAGGGAGGCTAGTATCTCAGAGTCAAGTCAATATTTAGAGCTAAACTTTCGGAAAGCATCAGTATTCATAAAAGATTTAACATAGTCATACTTAAGCTTAATGCCTGACTCTTTACCTTCGTCGAGTTCCCAATATTCAGAGTTGTGTTTAATTCTTTCTAAAAGATCCCACCTGAATTCAATAGTCTAATTCATGAAGGAACCAATACAAGAAGTATCGAGCATGGATTGATCATCACGAGAAAGCCGGGCATAATAATTCTGAATAATAATTTCTCTTGAGAGCTCATGATTGGGGCATGAATATAACATTGACTTAAGCCTCCCCCAAGCTAGAGCGATACTTTATCCTTCATGAGGCCAAAAATTATATATATAATTCCGATCACGATGAACTAGATGCATGGGATAATTTTTTTGGTGAAATTCCAATTTCAATCAATTCCAATTCCAAGATCCAATATCACCGCATAGCCTATACCATGCCAATGCTTTTCCCTTCAAAGATAAAGGGAAAACCTTTTTCGTAACTTTATCTCCGGGTAAACCTTCTATCATACCTGAAGGAATTTCATAGCCAATATTTTCAGTAGGTGCAGTAGGTTGAGGCGCAACCAATTGTGGTTCCGGTCGAGGTGAAGATGCCTCGAACAAACCCCCTCAAAGGATTGTTCTCCATAGTAACAAGTGACAATAAATATCAGCAGGTGGTAATAATTTTTCCTTACCGATTCCCACTTACCAAGAGCACTTCATTCCCCGGCAATGAACCAGAAAAGAGCCTTGATGACCCACAAGTATAGGGGATCAATCGTCGTCCTTTCGATAAGTAAGAGTGTCGAACCTAACCAGGAGCAGAAGGAAATGACAAGTGGTTTCCAGCAAGGTATTCTTTGCAAGCACTGAAATTATAAGTAGCGAGTAGTTTAATAGCAAGGTAATTTGTAACGAGCAAGTAAAAGTAACGGTAACAAAAGTGCAGCAAGGTAGCCCAATCCTTTTGAGGCAAAAGACAGGCCAAGACGGTCTCTTATGATAAGCAAAATGTTCTTGAGGGTACACGGGAATTTCATCTAGTCACTTTCATCATGTTGGTTTGATTTGTGTTTGCTACTTTGATAATTTGATATGTGGGTGGACCGGTGCTTAGGTGATGTTCTTACTTGAACAAACCTCCTACTTATGATTAACCCCCTCGCAAGCATCCACAACTATGAGAAAATTATTAAGATCAAATCTAACCATAGCGTTAAACTTTTGGATCCAAATTAGTGCCTTACAAAGTAGTGCATAAACTAGTGTTTAAGCTTCTGTCACTCTCGCAACCCATAATTTAATAACTACTCCAAAATTCATTCCCTCAGGCCCAAATATGGTGAAGTGACATGTAGTCAACGTTCACATGACACCACTAAGGGAATCACAACATACATACCATCAAAATATCGAACACATATCAAGTTCACATGATTACTTGCAACAAGATTTCTCCCGTGACCTCAAAAACAAAAGTAACTACTCAAAAATGATAATCATGCTCAAGATCAGAGGGGTATTAAATAGCATAATGGATCTGAACATATAATCTTCCACCAAATAAACAATACAGTAATCAACTACGAGATGTAATCAACATTACTAGTCACCCACAAGCACCAATCTAAGGTTTCGGTGCAAAGATTGAATACAAGAGATAAAGTAGGTTTTGAGAGGAGATGGTGTTGTTGAAGATGTTGGTGGCGATTACCCTCCACAAGATGGGAGAGTTGTTGGTGATGATGATGACGATGATTTCCTCCTCCGGGAGGAAGTTCCCCCCGTGTAATCGCTCCGCCGGAAGGCAAAAGTGCTCCTGCCCAAGTTCCGCCTCGAGACGGCGGCACTTCGTCCCGAAAGTCCTCTCCTAATTTTTTTCTAGGTCTAAATGACTTATATACCAGAAGAGGGGCACTGGAGGTGGGCCGAGGAGGGCACAACCCACCAGGGCGCGCCTAGGGGCCCTGGCGCGCCCAGGTGGGTTGTGCCCACCTGGTAGGCCCCTCTTGTAGTTATTTTCACCAATAATTCTTATATATTCCACAAAAAATCTCCATGAAGTTTCAGCTCATTTGGAGATGTGCAGAATAGGTGGCCTGACGTAGCTTTTTCAGGTCCTGAATTCTAGCTGCCGGTATTCTCCCTCTTTGTGTGAACCTTGCATATTATGAGAGAAAGGCCATTAGAATTACTCCAAAAATCATTATTATGCATAAAAACATCATAGATAACAGTAGGAAAACATGATGCAAAATGGACATATCATGCCCCGCCGCCAAAGGAGAAAATACCTGCGAAAGTCGTACAACACTTTGTGGATCTTCTAGAGAGAGAGAATCGACACATGTGGAGAATAGGATATCAGACTATGAACACTCTATTAGCAAGTCATATCATGAATAAATGCAGAAGTCGAGCCATACAAGTAGTAATAAAAGCGGGAAATCAGTTCCCCGGCTCGGAGAACAGGCAATGCATTGGACCCCCCCCCCCCCCCGGGGGGGGGCTCAAGGTGAGTACCGATAAGGCGGTAACCGGCCTTGTTGCTAAAGATTTTGATCTTAGTGTTGGTCAACTCCTAGGCACCTAGGAATTCCCCATGGCTGAATTAGCATGGAAATATGTCCCTAGGAACCCTCTGGCTAAACCTGAGTAGGTCACGCTTCTATCAACACAAATGCGGAGATTGCATGACTGGTACAGGAAAGAAGTAAATAACGCGGAGAGATGCTAATGGTGAAAGTCAAGACAGGGCATTACTCCCATGCAAACGAGATATGGATTGAGTTTTCAGAAAATTTTCTGTTATACAATCAAGACGTACTCGACAAATCTATCGTCATTTGTTATTGCCTGTAAGTGATTTCTTTCTGTAATTTAAGTCTCTAGCTCAGCTCATTCATTGCCTGTAATTACCCTCACTATATTCTTTTGTTCGCTATTATGTAGAATGAAGATTTATGAATGCAAAAGAGACGAGGTCTATGGCATTGGGTTCGTTGACCGATATACTGTTAATGAAGTTATGCTAAAAAATCATGTCAAAGACTCAGATAATAACTTGCTAAGGTTTTTGAAGGAACTAAATATCAGAACAGAAATACTATTTACTTACAACTTCTAGTGAGTGTTACTATGTTGTACTACAAATTCTATTTTGCTTACTCGATGTTAAGTGTAGTTGATGAGTTATGCATGCCCACTTATATAAACAAGTGCGCAGGTTCCATTGGATCCTGATAATCATCAGAGTGGATGAGGGAACTCTTGAAACACTGGACTCACTATCTAGAGACCCTACAGAATACCAGCTTGATTTTGATGCTCGACAAGTAATTCCAATCATTATTGCACTATGTCGGCCTCTTTCGTTCATTTCCTGATATCAAGTAATCAAGTAATTAATAACTCCTTTATTCATTTTCTTTGTCGGGCGGGGTTTGGAAACGGTTCATCAAAGAGGTTGTCTGTGAATGGAAACCGCAACTGAAATGGCGACGGTCCAAGGTAATTAAGTAGTACTAGCTACGTCTGCGCAACTCCTCAATTCTAGTTTCAATACCATTATCATGCTTGATTATTATCTGATTGAATTCTATTCTTGCAAAGTGCATGAGGCAGGAACATGGGAATAATTTATGTGCATACTACGTTTGCGAGAACATTCGGTTTCTATAGAGATGTAAGACAACAACGGGTACGTAAACACTATTCGGATTTTTTAATCATGATCTAATATATAAACTAATATATTCATATTGATCTGTTTTTTAAGATGCAAGAGATGCAGTATAGGCTCCTACCAAAGAACCGCATACGAGCAATTCAAGAGGAAATGGCGGGATTTTTGCTTGAGCAGGTCATATCTGAAAGCAGAGAATACCATTTCACCTAATGCCTGCATGTAATGATCTGTAAATTGTAGGAGAAAGTGTATATGTATATATATATATGTGTGTGTGTGTGTGTGCGTGTGTGTGCGTGTGTGTGTGTATGCATGGTCGTACAAGAAATTATATGGTATATGATTGGCCATACGAGAAGTTATATTATATATGCATAACGTGTACAATATGTAGTAGCATAACATATGTTTGAAATGAAAAAGAATTAAATTGAAAACACAAAAGAAAAAGGGAAAATAAACCATAAACCCCTAAACCCTTAGTCCCGGTTGGTGTCACCAACCAGGACTAAAGGCCCCCCAGCCCCACAACAACAACAACAATAACAACAATGTCTCTAGTCCAAACAAGTTAGAGTAGGTTAGAGGTGAAACTCATAAGATCTCGCAACCAACTCATGTCTCTGGCATATGGATAACAAGCTTCCATGCATCCCTGTCCATAGCTAGTTCTTTGGGGATACTCCAATCCTTCATGTCTTACTTAACGGATTTCTCCCATGTTAAATTCGGCCTACCCCAACATCTCTTGACATTCTCCACATGCTTTAGCGGTTCGCTATGCGCTGGAGCTTCTAGAGGCATGCGCTGAATATGACCAAATCATCTCAGACGATGTTGGATAAGCTTATCTTCAATTGCTACTACCCCAACTCTATCTCATATATCATCATTCCGGACTCAATCCTTCCTCATGTGGCCACACATCCATCTCAACATACACATCTCCGCTACACCTAACTGTTTGACATGTCGCATTTTAGTTGGCTAAAACTCAATGACATACAACATTCGGGTCGAACCGCCATCCTGTACACTACAAAAAAATACACTTTCGTGATCATACGTGTTTGTCACAGTAGGTCATGTTTTCTGTCATGCATGTACATCCATGAAAAATTTATGACAGAATCAAGATAGTCATACATGTGTTGTCGTAGAAGTGTTCCATGACATTACAAAAATTATCATCACAGAAATGTCCACTTCCATGATGATAAATCGTGCGTCATGGAAGTGCTTTCGTCAAGGGTGACCAACATGTGGCATCCGCCATAACGGGTCGTCGTTAAGCTATCGGGTCCGGTTTTGGATCCGATAACCCATTAACAGCCCGGAGCAATGAGGATTTTCCACGTGTAAAATTGTCATTGGCCGGAGGAAACATGTGTTGGCTCACCGTTGGGACAGATGTCATCCATTCATTGGACAGGAGGCGCCTATGATAGGTAGACATGTGGCACGGCCCAACAGAGGCCCATTCCAGTGAAAAGGCCAGGCCTGTCAAAATAAGTGGGCTGGCCCATTAGCGGCCTACTTGAGTCAGGCCCATATGCAAGTATGGCCCATACAACTTACATAGAATCGGCCCATCAAAGGCCCATTCTAGATTTGACAATTTTCAGCCTGTCGTCAGTTTAAGCCGTTAATGGCTTGCTACGTCTTTAGGCCCAATTGCGGCCCGAGCTTCTTTCGGCCTGTTAGCAGCCCATCGTTAGTTCCAGCCTGTTAACGGTCTGGGACGTCTTTCGGCCATTTTCCGGCCCATTCTGCAGTTGGGCCAATTCTAGCCCGCTGTGTCTTTAGGCCTGTCCTCGGCCCATTCGGTAAATGGGCCAACTCTTAGCCCATTTTGCTCTCGGCCTGTTAACGGCCCACACAACAGTTGGGTCTTTGACTTTAGGTCCATTAGGGGCCACATTCCGCAGGGCATCATTTCATCCCAACGCGACTTTCGGCCTGTTAAAAGCCTAGTTTGCAAATTGGGCCTCCTCTGGCCCATAACACTTTCGGCCTCTTACTGGCCTGTAAAGTAAAAGGGCCGAGACAAAATTGACATTTATTTCGGCCTGCTAGAGGCCCGCAGGCCATTTCCATTTATACGGCCCTATAGAGCTTTTGGCCTGTTAACAGCCTGCTAAGAGCCGTTGTTTCGGCGGGCCACATCATTTGGGATCCACTTAATATTATCTTGACCAGCCCGATTAAGGACCTCTTTGACTACACATGCTTGTTCGTTTGTATGGCGTCCAGGAAATGTTTGGGCGTGTTGGACATGCCTCTAAAAAACATACACTATTCAATAAAAACACTAAGGCATAGAAACATAGAATAATCCTACACTATACAATAAAGAAATTATAGCCGAATATACCCACTAGGCATTATAGTTCGGCACCAGTGATAATAAAGCGTACACAAACAGCAAATTACATACACTAGACAAATAAAGCTCATACATCATGGACGCGCATCAACATAACTTACCATTTGAACTATAATCTCTTCAAAAAATAGGATTGGCCGGATTCAGATAGCAGAAATTTCAGTCTGCAAAATCTCCAATTCCTTCATGGTTACCTCAGTGTCTTGTTTCATTTTTTGACTCCTGCATCTAATACCTGCATGTCCAGTCTCAACTTGTTGATTGTACGTTGAGAATCATGTACATGTTGTCTTTCCACCTCTAGTTGATGCTCGAGAACATCAGCACATTCCAATTCCAATCCATAATCATTCGGTAACGGCCATGCCGCACTGCTCGCAGATCTTTGTGTTGATGTCACTTCATCCTGAAATGTTTATGTAAGTACACATGACTATGGCAAAAATATAGTTACAACAGTGAAGCGAGCAAGAAAGACTATTTGGTACATGGCAAAACAGGACTAACAATAATGTTACATCATGAAGCATAAGCAGGTGATATTTTTTAAAATTATAAAAATGGTAGTCTGTGCAGCCTGCATACAGAAATCTCTCTTAGCTCACCAGAGGAGCATGATGTTGGGGCCAAATCCAAAACACAGACAAGTTACAAATTTAGACAACATGTTGCGTATAACTAAGCAAGCAGTTGGGCATTATGTAGCTCAATTAAAGTCTTAGGGAGCATAATGAATAGCAGAGGGATTCATACAAACCTACTACAGCAAGCAAAACTATGTAACCATTAGCCTAGTATAAACTAGATTGTGAGAATCATGCAGTAATAGGTTGTTAATAGACTTCAAAGCTTCAGGCACACTTCGCTAGAGTAATTAAATGGTAAGGCCTTTAATTATGTCAACTAATAGTTATACAAGTACCCAACATAGGGCATCATTGTTTTGGCATCTCATTAACTGAGGACAAATAAAGCAATTGAAAAGAGCAAATTAACTATGCCTGAAACAAACAAGGAATTGAACTGTTGAGTTGGATACAGTGACTTACCTTAACTAGTTGAATAGGCTCAGTGCTGCTCCTATTTCTCTTGCAAGGCTCCTTCCTAACATCTTGTACTTGGAAATCCTCAATCTTATCTTCATTGCACCCCCTCTGCAAGGTGACACAAACTAGTTACTCATCTCTTTGGAAGATAAATATGCATACTTTCCAGTCTGTGTACAACACAAAATGATGAGAGTATAACAAAACAACACCACATAATGAAACATTCCACATATCTTGCACTTGCACACAATGAAATGAGCATTTGCTATGTGTGCACTATGTAAAAACTAGGCATACCTTCGAACTGGATCTCCAGGTACTCTTGGAGAGCCTACTTTAGTGTACAGCCAAACCTTTATGTCACCTATGAGTTAGACAAGCCCCCACTACAGAGCCCTTAGTGTTTAAATCGTTGACAAGAGCTCTGTTAGAGTGTTAGGTTAAGAACAACAAGTAATCAAAGCAAACAGTCCTGGTATGGCTGGCTGATGCAAACAAGCAACATATGTGTGAGTAAATCTTACATACTCCCTCCTTCCATCTATATAGGGCCTAATCGTTTTTCGAGGCTAAATTTGACCAAGTGTTATAGCAATAATATATGACATGCAAGTTACACAAAGCATACCGTCAAATTCGTACGTGAAAGGAGCTTCCAATGATATAATTTTCACATTATACATCTCATGTATTATTAGTCTTATCAATAGTTAAAGGCGGTCTCAAAAAACACATTAGGCCCTATATAGATGGAAGGAGGGGGTATCAAGAAAAGAAGCAAAGAAGGAGGCTTAAAGACCATCACTTGACTGACTAGATTTAAGGGGCATTTAAACATCATGTGCAATGTATGAAATAACATAAACATTGCATATTCCAGATTCTACAATGGAATGCACATGTATTAGGTTATGCCATGTATGATGATTGTTATGTATCCAACAAATCTATAGTTTTTGATTGTTCCATGCTATTATATTATCTGTTTCGGATGTTTATGGGCTTTATTATACACTTTTATATTATTTTTGGGACTAACCTATTAACCGAAACCCCAGTGCAATTGCTCTTTTTTTTTTGCCTATTTCAGTGTTTCGCGGAAAAGGAATATCAAACGGAATCCAAATGGAATGAAACCTTCGTGAGGATCTTTTTCGGAACAAACGCAATCCAGGAGACTTGGAGTGGATGTCAAGGAAGCAGTGAGGCAGCCACGAGGTAGGGCGGCGTGCCCAGGGGGGCCAGGCGCGCCCCCACCCTCGTGGGCCCCTCGCAGCTCCACCGACCTACTTCTTTTGCCTATATGTACTCTTATACCCTGAAAACATCCAGGGAGCCACGAAACCACTTTTCCACCGCCGCAACCTTCTGTACCCATGAGATCCCATCTGGGGACCTCTTCCGGCGATCTTCCGGAGGGGGATTCGATCGCGGAGGGCTTATACATCAACACCATAGTCTCTCTGATGATGTGTGAGTAGTTTACCACAGACCTTCAGGTCCATAGTTATTAGCTAGATGGCTTCTTCTCTCTCTTTGGATCTCAATACAAAGTTCTCCTCGATGTTCTTGGAGATCTATTCGATGTAATTCTTTTTGCGTTGTGTTTGTCGAGATCCATGAATTGTGGGTTTATGATTAAGATTATCTATGAACAATATTTGATTCTTCTCTGAATTCTTATATGCATGAATTAAGATTATAGAATTGATAAATACTTGTGTTGAAGTTGGCAAGTCCTGTAGCATGCACGTATGGTAAATGTTGTGTGACAAATTTGAAGCATGAGGTGTTCTTTGATTGCTTTCCTTATGAATAGCAGTCGGGGACGAGCGATGATCTTTTCCTACCAATCTATCCCCCTAGGAGCATGCACATAGTGCTTGGTTTTGATGACTTGTAGATTTTTGCAATAAGTATATGAGTTCTTTATGACTAATATTGAGTCCATGGATTATACGCACTCTCACCCTTCCATCATTGCTAGCCTCTTCGGTATCGTGCATTGCCCTTTCTCACCTCGAGAGTTGGTGAAACCTTCGCCGGTGCATCCAAACCCCGTGATATGATACGCTCTATCACACATAAACCTCCTTATATCTTCCTCAAAACAGCCACCATACCTACCTATTATGGCATTTCCATAGCCATTCCGAGATATTTTGCCATGCAACTTTCCACCGTTCCGTTTATTATGACATGCTCCATCATTGTCATATTTCCTTGCATGATCATGCAGTTGACATCATATTTGTGTCAAAGCCACCTTCATAATTCTTTCATATATTTCACTCTTGATTCATTGCATATCCCGATACACCATCGAAGGCATTCACATAGAGTCATATTTTGTTCTAAGTATCGAGTTGTAATTCTTGAGTTGTAAAGTAAATAAAAGTGTGATGATTTTCATTATTAGAGCATTGTACCATGTGAGGAAATTCTTCGAAAAAAGAGAAAGGCCATAAAAAAAGAGGCCCAAAAATGAGAGAAAAAGAGAGAAGGGGCAATGTACTATCCTTTTTCCACACATGTGCTTCAAAGTAGCACCATGATCTTCATGATAGAGAGTCTCTTATGTTGTCACTTTCATATACTAGTGGGAATTTTTCGTTATAGAACTTGGCTTGTGTATTCCAACAATGGGCTTCCTCAAATGCCCCAGGTCTTCGTGAGCAAGGAAGTTGGATGCACACCCACTTAGTTACTTTTGTTGAGCTTTCATATATTCATAGATCTAGTGCATCCGTTGCATGGCAATCCCTACTCCTTGCATTGACATCAATTGATGGGCATCTCCATATCCCGTTTATTAGCTGCGTCAATGCGAGACTTTCTCCCTTTTTTGTCTTCTCACACATCCTCCATCATCTTATTCTATTCCACCCACAGTGCTATATCCATGGCTCGCGCTCATATATTGCGTGAAAGTTGAATAAGTTTGAAAAGACTAAAGTATGAAACAATTGCTTGGCTTGTCATCGGGGTTGTGCATGATGGTAGCATTTTGTGTGACGAAAATGAAGCATGGCCAAACTATATGACTTTGTAGGGATAAGCTTTATTTGGTAGGACATGATTGCTTGGTTAGCATTGCTTTAAGTATTATTATTTTTATGTCAATATTAAACTTCTATCTAGAATCTTTCTGATCTAAACATACATGCCGCAATAAAGAGAAATACATTGAAAATTATGTTAGGTAGCATCCCACATCAAAAATTCTATTTTTATCATTTACCTACTCGAGGACGAGCATGAATTAAGCTTGGGGATGCTTGATACATCTCCAACGTATCTATAATTTTTTATTGTTCCATGCTATTATATTATCTGTTTTGGATGTTTATGGGCTTTATTATACACTTTTATATTATTTTTGGGACTAACCTATTAACCGAAAGCCCAGTGCAAATTGTTGTTTTTTTTGTGCCTATTTCAGTGTTTCGCAGAAAAGGAATATCAAACGGAATCCAAACGGAATGAAACCTTCGCGAGGATCTTTTTTAGAACAAACGCAATCCAGGAGACTTGGAGTGGACGTCAAGGAAGCTGCGAGGCGGCCACGAGGTAGGGCGGCGCGCCCAAGGGGGCCAGGCGCGCCCCCACCCTCGTGGGCCCCTTGCAGCTCCACGGACCTACTTCTTTCGCCTATATATACTCTTATACCCTAAAAACATCCAGGGGAGCCACGAAACCACTTTTCCACCGCTGCAACCTTCTGTACCCATGAGATCCCATCTGGGGACCTTTTCCGGTGATCTGTCGGAGGGGAATTCGATCACAGAGGGTTTCTACATCAACACCATAGCCTCTCCGATGATATGTGAGTAGTTTACCACGGACCTTCGGGTCCATAGTTATTAGCTAGATGGCTTCTTCTGTCTCTTTGGATCTCAATACAAAGTTCTCCTCAATGTTCTTGGAGATCTATTCGATGTAATTCTTTTTGCGGTGTGTTTGCCGAGAGCCGATGAATTGTGGGTTTATGATTAAGATTATCTATGAACAATATTTGACTCTTCTTTGAATTCTTATATGCATGATTTGATATCTTTGCAAGTCTCTTCGAATTATTAGTTTGGTTTGGCCTACTAGATTGATCTTTCTTGCAATGGGAGAAGTGCTTAGCTTTGGCTTCAATCTTGCGGTGCTCGATCCCAGTGACATAAAGGGAACCGACACGCATTGTATTGTTTCCATCGAGGATAAAAAGACGGGGTTTATATCATATTGCTTGAGTTTATCCCTCTACATCATGTCATCTTGCCTTGTGCGTTACTCTGTTCTTATGAACTTAATACTCTAAATGCATGCTGGATAGTGGTCGATGTGTGGAGTAATAGTAGTAGATGCAGAATCGTTTCGGTCAACTTGACACAGACGTGATGCCTATGTTCATGATCATGCCTAGATATCATCATAACTATGCGCTTTTCTATCAATTGCTCGGCAGTAATTTGTTCACCCACTGTAGTATATGCTATCTTGAGAGAAGCCACTAGTGAAACCTATGGCCCCCGGGTCTACTTTACATCATATAAGTTTCGGATCTACAATTCTAGTTTACTATTTATTTTGCAATCTTTACTTTTCAATCTATACAACAAAAATACCAAAAATATTTATCTTATTATCTCTATCAGATCTCACTTTCGTAAGTGACCGTGAAGGGATTGACAACCCCTTTATCGTGTTGGTTGCGAAGTTCTTGTTTGTTTGTGCAGGTACTAGGTGACTTGCGTGTAGTCTCCTACTGGATTGATACCTTGGGTCTTAAAAACTGAGGGAAATACTTACGTTACTTTGCTGCATCACCCTTTCCTCTTCAAGGGAAAACCAACGCATGCTTGAGAGGTAGCAATGAATCCTAAATGTATAATATAGTAGGCAGGAGTGATTCATCATTGCATGCACAATTGAATTGCAGGTTAAGGGCCAGTTATATTCCACCTTTTCAGAGCTTATTGTCAAAATAAGCCATAAAAGATGTAAAGAAGTCATTTTTGAGTTATGGGCTTAGGATTAACTTATTTCGCTTTGGAGGGGGGTGTTTCGGGTAGAAGCTCACTAAAAATTAAAGGGAAGGGGAATAGTGAAATGACTCTGTTGTCTGCCTATATTACACTCAAAATGCAACTGCTCACGCCCACATAACACCTGACCCTCAAGTAAAAAACAAACACGCAAGCATTCATTTCCCTGCCCGCTTGCATCTCCTCTCCCCTTTCCCTCTACCTCGATCCCCTACCTGCAGCGCTAGGGTTCCTCCAGCGAGCTGTCATCGGTGGTCCCATCTGGCCTGGTCCTCGATGATGCTCTGTCCAGCTAGGGTACATGCGGGTAGGACCAAATCTCCCCGGTTGCTCCTCCCTCTGGTGCCGCCCCTCATTCTCATGGTCTCCGACAGCTACTCCACTATGGCCCGTCCAACGCACTACTCCGGCGGGCGCCGCACAACTACGGCTGATGCCACACTACGGTAGAAGGCACCTTATTCCCCCTCCCCTCCTCCCAGGCCATGGCCTTGAGGTGTTGTTGAAGGATGAGCTCATCCAACAAGGTGAGGATCTCCTCTAAATTTTTGCCAGATTTTCCTTCTGATCCACTATACGATGAATTGCTATGAACTGCTTCTGCTGCTTCTATATGATGCATTGCTATGAGCTGCTCCTGCTGCTGCTATATGATGAATTACTATGAGCTGCTGCTGCTATATGATGAATTGCTATGAGCTGCTACTGCTATATGATGAGTTGCTATAAGCTGCTCCTGCTGCTGCTATATGATGAATTGCTATGAGATGCTCCTGCTGCTACTATATGATGAATTGCTATGAGCTGCTCCTGCTGCTATATGATGAATTGCTATGAGCTGCTCCTGCTGCTGCTATATGATGAATTGCTATGAGCTGCTGCTGCTATATGATGAATTGCACACTACTGCTGATGCTGTTGTTGTATGATGAGTTGCTATGAGCTGTTGCTGCTATATGATGCTTTCAGGTGGTGTTGCTATATGATAATAACCAGCCACTTGGACCATCGAATTTCAATAAATAATTGTTCTTCATTTAAATGTGGGCCATGTGTTCTTCGTTTAAATTAGGCAATGGGATATCTATGGAAGACATTGACCAAAGTAGATTGTGCGAAGTAGATGGTATCTTTGTATTTGCATTTTGAACAAATAGTGATGGTCTATTTTCCTATCATATTAATTACTGCATTGGGTTTAATTTGTGATGTTTGCAAGTCAAATTAATTTTCATATGGGGAGCAAAATGACAAAATATAATGCAATCTAGACTTTTCACTGATCATACCAAAGATAAGCTGAAAAGGAAGTCAATGAAAAGAACTGGTTGGCTTATTACCTAGAGCTTATATTCACAAGTGCTTATTTTCTTAGGATAACTCGTAAAATTTGTCCCTCGGAAATTTGGCCGATAGAACTGTCATACAAATCACATGTCATGATGATTGCAATGGAGGATTGACCTACCATAGCACACTGTATAGGCTCACCACTGCGTCTCCTTTTTTTGCGATGTTCCATGAAATTGCCACATACATCTTGTACTTTTTCATTGTATAACCCCATTTGGAAGTTGACATGGCTAATTTCAGACATCTCTACATGATAATACATTGCATATCCCTTGCGCATATTTAAACCACCAATTAACGATTGTGTGCGTAGCATAAACTAGCCATGACTCTGTGTGCTGGACTAGCAGGCACTCTAAGGGAGCCTAAATGCAGTGCACTAGAATTCCTACATGCCACCTATGATTTTGTGTAATGTACTACCTCTATTCCTAAATATATGTATTTGTAGAGATTCTAGTATGGACCACATACAGATGTATATTAATGCATTTTCAAGTGTAGATTCACTCATTTTGATCCGTATGTGGCCTATAGTGGAATCTCTAGAAAGACTTATATTTAGGAATGGAGGTACGAGGTAGTATCATGTATGACATCTACATATCTAATTTAGCAGCCAATAGTAGAAATATTGTCTGCACAAAGGGATTACTGGTCAAAAATCCTAGCAAAGCATGCTGGCAGGCACAAAATAATACAAGAGAGAGGGACACACTTGCAAGATCATAGCAATGCCTCAGCCCAGGATCTTGGTTGGCCAAGCTGTTAGATCCAGAAGAAACATCATCCTTGTAGTTTTTGCCAGCTGCATAATAGGTAACAATGACCTGTTAGTATATTTGAATTACATCGGGCAGGTGATGCAGGATGGGTTTAAAGGTGACAAGTACCTAGGCCGTGGCGGGTGCTTGGCATCTTGCCAGACGGTGGGAATCAGGTTAGAAACGTCAAGGGTGATGAAGCTGCGCTGGCTGTCGGGGTCCGGTAAGGAGATCTAGAACCGTCGAGTAGGGTGTTTGTGGAGCGGCTCCGGTAGGGTGTACTACGGTGTGGGCGAAGCGGATATGTGGCCGTGGACGAGGGTGTCGGTGAAGCTGCTCCGGTGGTTGGGTTAAGGATGGTGTCGATGATGTGGATCTGCGGCTGTGGATGAGGGTGCGACGAAGCGGATCTGAGGCCGTGGGCTTGTGAGTTGGCAAAGCGGCCCCGGTAGGGTTGAGAATGGTATAGGCAAAGCTACTCCGGTAGGATTGACGATGGTGTCGGCAAAGCGGCTCTGGTAGGGTTGAGGAAGGTGTCGGCGTAGAGGACCAGAGGCCGACGGGGCCGTCAGTGGGGTGGCTTCGAGGGTTGTGGACGAAGCGTCTCCAGTGGGGAGTATGAATGAGCCGTTGCAGATGCCCTGCAGTTGACGAGAGTACCACGAACCAGATCCGACGCCATGGACAAGGCCGACACTGAATGGGATCCTGAACTGATGTGGATGAGCAGTCTACTTGTTTCTAGTGGAGGTGGGAGGGGTAGATGCGGCCGCAGAATCATATCCGGCGAGGTGGACGCTGCTGGCAGTGAATGGGCTCTGGTATGCCGGTGGATGAGCAGTTTAGGGTTTCGAGAGGGGAGGAGTAGAAAGTCCGATGAAGTACGGACGGCGTCATGTAAGATGCTCTCGTGCTATGGAGTTAGTCATTTTTGCAAGAAGGGGGGAGGAAATGGGGGTGCAGTGTGGTGGCGGGAACCGGAAGTTACCAAAGCAGCCCCGACCTATTATGTAGATGAGGGCAGTATTGTAACTGTTGTTCTCCGTGCACCAAGGACAAAAGGGGAATTTCGCATGCTAAAGACTAGGTGGCGGAAATTTTAGAAGGAGGCGGGAGATTTTGCCGCCCGCAGGATCATTTGTATCAAGTTTCAACTAATTTTGGACCGTGCTAGCAAGAAGGTCATGCAAGACTGTGTACACCGGGCACACGTCAGCGGTTAATAACTGGTGTGAAGTCCACCCCAGAAAAAGACAATAACTCGGGATGATGCGCCGATAACTTGGACGTTCACACAGGCGCGACTAATCGTACGTGTGTAGAGGCGCGTTCAAAAAAAGGATCAAATGCTTAGCCTATGTATTTCTCGTGTAAATATATAATTTAGTGCCATTGGTTATTTACTTTAAAAATAATGCATTGACGTGTTAGTGTAGAGGCGCACAAAAAGAAATGGATATTGTAGTCCCACAAAAGATATGGATATTGTAGTTCACTACTTAAAAGTGTTACCTCATATGATTACATAGCCTTCATTTCATAAATTGTGTACCCGTTGAATTCATATATGAATATTTCATATATTACTTCATAATAGAACCTTAAATCATCCAAGACTAATGAATTTGAATGCAAGAGTAACAATGGTGCATGTGCATGATAGCTACATTGGTTGTTTGAAGAAACATCACTGTAACTTTGGCATGCACAATCGAAAAGGTATATTTAGATAGAAAAATGTGATATGTGAGTGTCCAATCTTTATAGCGTTGAATCGATATTGTACCTTTGGCCACGATACGAAGTAGATATTGATTTATGTTCAAGCGATGCACGTCCACGATGCTAGATAGTGATACATGAATGATTTATGCAATCTATCTCACACGCATACATATCTCATTTCCCCGTGGGCATCGGAATCACACAAGCACACTTCGTGTACTTCTCTCCCTCCGTCAAGATTAGAATTCGTCTTTCTACTCCTTCCTACAAGTCTCTCGCACAGAAGCACACATGCTCTCTCTGTCGAACACGCCCACCCCTTTAATTCCGCCCACCCACAGCCACTAATGTCTCAAAGTATAATTATGTCTCTCACACATATGCCTAAGGTTAACTCGAGTTCTGGAACCATATGAATACATACAATGGGATTCCAGCAGAGCACCTTTTGTTTTGAGATTTTGCTTTCTCTCTCTCTCTCTCTCTCTCTCTCTCTCACACACACACACACACACACACAGACACACACGCGCGCACACTTAGACATTGTTTCTCGCTTCATTTTTCTGGCACTTGCATGCACACCATTTGTTTATCTCTGTGATGCTTTAAGTAAGTGTCGCACACATGCTATCTATCTATCCCTTAACATAGATATGTGTCACACAAACTTCTTCTCCCTACTAGCAAGATGTCCATGCTTTGCACGGAACATCAAGATGCATTTGTATGAGTAGTTTATCTTGTGGGAGAAAAGGATGAACGAGGGAATGCCTTATTTGCAAATATGGAGAGGGGTGTGGGTATCTTTTTGCAAAGTTGTCATAGTTTCCTTCCTATCCATCAGATGTAAATCGGATGGCCTATATTGCAGGATGGCAGGAACACCATCATCACCAACTCTGTTTTTTTATAAGAGTAGAGATATGTAAGTGTCACTGCCCCCCTCCCCCCACACCCACACACACACACTGTAAGTGCATCTAGTGCCACCCCTAGTTGGTTTTGGAGTATTCACGACAAACTTGGTTCAAGGACTAATGTGTTTGTGAGAATTGTGGGATAACACAGGTAGTAGTCCCTCCCTGATTTGGTTTACCTACCAGAGATGACCCCGAAAAATGTGTGAAGACAATGAAGACAATGGTGGTCTATGAGGAGATTCACATTGAAGACTATGACATGAGAAGACATCGCATGAAGACTATGGATTGCAAAGACATAGTTGTTTCGTAGTTTCCTTTTCTTCTTTGTTGAGTCATAGGATCCACCATACTATTAAGTGGGGTCCAAGTGAACAAAGTCAGAGTGACTGAAGTGATGCTCAACCAAATCCTAAGTCTTCGAACAAAGACAATGAGAGTAGATCTTATCCAGAGCTGGATAAGTCAGCTTTACTTGTAGCTCAAGTCAAGCTGCCACGTGTGTTTGAAATCTGACTGTTGGACACGTGTCAGTTCCTTAGTGACCCAGTGTCATTTCAGACAAATCAGGTCGGGTTGCCTCCTGGCTATAATAGCCCACCCCCTATACCATAAATTGGTGGCTGCTCAGAGTTAGTGCACGACTTTTGTCATTTGAGAGCAACCCACCTCAGAAGCTTTGAGAGAGAAATCCTTGCGAGGACAAAGCCCTAAACACCCAGAGTCAAAGAGTGGTAGGCATCACTGAAGTCTTTCTGTCTGCGTGATCTGAAGACTTGTTACACTTGAGGACTGTGAATCCTCCAGCCGGTTAGGCATCGTGTTCTGAGCATCCAAGAGTCATTGTGGATCGCCGATGAACGAAGCCTGTGAAGGTTTGGAAGTCTCTCTTGAAGACTTACCAGAGTGATTGGGCGAGGACTATGTGTCCTTAGCTCAAGGGGAATAAGGTGAAGACGCGGTCTTCTGAGTTGAATCTCAGCCTCCCTAACCAGACATGCAGTTGTCACAGCAACTGGAACTGGTCCAACAAATGCTTGTCCTCACCAAGCAATTGGTTCTATCTCTTACCTCTCTTTACTTACCGTTTGTCTTCATGAAGTCATTGCCTGCTTGCATGATCTGATTGACTTCACTGTGTGAAGACTATTGTTGATTGGCTTCATACTATCTTCCATCTTGATCCATACTACCTAGCTGCTGATAGTCTTTGTGCTTTCACTTCATTGCTTACTTGACTATGGCTTGTCTATTGTAGTCTACCTTCCACTGCATATCAATAGGTTCATTTCTACTGTTTGTCTTCAAAGCCCCCGTATTTTGAAGACTTAGATAAAAATCGCCTATTCACCCCCCCTCTAGTCGATAACTAGCACTTTCAATTGGTATCAGAGCAAGGTGCTCCCTTGTTCTGTGTGATTCGGTTTAACCACCTGGAGTTTTAGCTATGTCGACTGCAGGGATAATCAAATTCTCTGCTGCGTGTCCTATCTTCGATGGCACTGATTACTCCTACTGGAAGAATAAGATGCACATGCATCTTGAAGCCATTGATGTCGACCTCTGGTATGTCATCAAGAACGGCATTCCCAAGGCCGGTGAAGGCGTCACCCCTACTGATGTCAAGAAGTTCATTCAACTAGATTCTACTGCCAAGAACATCATCTGTGGTCATATGACCAAAGGACAGTATGGTCGTGTGAGTGCTCTGGAAACTGCGAAGCTAGTCTGGGACTGGCTCTCCATGGTCAATGAAGGTGTCTCAACCCAGAGAGACTCAAGGATCAGTGTTCTTCGCAACCTCTTCAACCGCTTCAAGAGAAATGACAATGAGAATGTTCAGCTGACGTTTGATCGCCTCACTGACATCACAAATGAGCTTCATGCACTCGGCGCCACTGATATCACCAACCATGAAATCATCAAAACACTCTCGAGATCACTCGACAGCTCATTTGACACCCTGGCTCTGATGATTCAAGAATGCCCTGACTTCAAGACTCTCGATCCGTCTGACATACTTGAGAGGCTCAACACACCTGAGTTCCAGCTATCTGAGAGTAGAGATATCTATGGTCCCAACTATGGCCGAGCTCGTGCTCTAAAGGCAAAGGCTGTTTCCTCATCTGAAGAAGAATCCGACTGCGGTTCTGAGGATCCTGAAGACATTGGAAAGGAACTTGCCATGCTCATGAAGAAGTTCCAAAGGTTCACCAGGAAGAAAGGCTCCAGACAGTCTTCAAGATCCAGCTCAAGAAATGATGAAGCTTCCTCCCATGAAGAAGAAGAAGAAGAAGAAGAAGAAGAAGAAGAAGAAGAAGAAGAAGAAGAAGAAGAAGAAGAAGAAGAAGAAGAAGAAGAGGAAGAAGAAGAGGAAGAAGAAGAGGAAGAA
>NC_041384.1:225058482-225084091 GCF_002162155.2 Triticum dicoccoides
TCGGAGGCTAGGGCATGCTGGCATGAGGAACTTGTACACTCTCGCGAAGAAGAAGCATGTCGTAGGCATCGAGGGCGTCAAGTTCAAAAAGGATCATCTGTGTGGTGCCTATGAAGCCGGGAAGATGACTAGGGCCAAGCATCCTTCGAAGACAATCATGACGACATCACGTCCTTTCGAGCTGCTTCACATGGACCTATTCGGCCCTACTCATTACTCCACACTTACTACCACTGCTTGTCTCTATGGGTTCGTTATTGTTGATGATTACTCTAGATATACCTGGGTGCATATAATTCTCTACAAGACTGAAGTGCAGGATGTCTTCAGACGATTTGCCAATCGTGCCATGACGAACTATGGCATCAGGATCAAGCACATCAGAAGTGACAACAACACAGAGTTCAAGAACACCAGCCTCGACACCTATCTTGGTACATTGGGCATCACTCATGAGTTCTCTGCTCCATACACACCTCAGCAGAATGGCATCATGGAGCGCAAGAACAGGGCACTCATTGAGATGACTCGGACGATGCTTGATGAGTACAAGACTCCAAGGAAGTTCTGACCTGAAGCTATTGATACTGAATGCCATGTCATCAACCGTGTTTATCTTCACAAGCTTCTAAAGAAGACATCATATTAGCTACTAACTGGTAAGAAGCCAAACGTAAGCTAGTTCAGAGTATTTGGTGCTAGGTGCTGGATCAAAGATCCGCATCACACTTCAAAATTTGCACCAAAAGCACATGAAGGTTTTATGCTTGGTTACGGAAAGGATTTGCACTCCTACAGAGTATTCAACCTCTTTCACTAAAAAGTGGTTGAAACTGTGGATGTGCAGTTCGATGAAACTAACGGCTCACAAAGAGAGCACTGCCAAATGTGCTAGATGAAGTCTCACCAAGTGAATCCATCAAGCTTATGGGTACTGGATAAATCATACCTTTAGAGGAACAGGCTGAAGAGGAACTTATCATTTTTGCACCAAATCAACCCGAAGACTCTGCTCAGCCTGAAGCCAATGTTGAAGATGAAGACAATGATCCGCAAGAGCAAAATCTTCGTCCAGTTCACCCTCGTGTTGCAAATGAAGTACATATTGAGAAGATAATTGATAGCATCAATGCACCAGGTCCCCTTACTCGTTCAAGAGCGACACAACTAGCAAATTTCTGTGGGCACTGTGCATTTGTCTCCATATCTGAACCCAAGAAAATTGCTGAAGCCTTCATGGAACCTGAATGGATTCATGCTTGTCGATGTTCTGGGAACGGGGGTCCCCAGACTTGCCTGCCTATGGCCCACGGCGTGGCTCTGTGAGCGGGCCCGTACGGCCCATCTTCACCAACAAGCACTCAAGACCCTCGCGAGGCGGACGCCACAAGACCTCCTCGGGAGCGCCCTCACCAGGCTGGCTCGTGACGGGCGGAGATTTCAAGGCATGGCAAACCTCGCAAGGTTTCAGTGACATGAGCCATGACGATCAAGATCAGGCGGGCGCTAGGCGGGCGCCAGCGCGCATAGTGTCCTTGTTTCCCCTTTGGTGCTAAGGAAGCAAGCGCAGGCACGGAGTACCGAGGCATCAAGCAAAGGTTTCCATATCAGTGCAACGAGACCAAGACCAGCATGACGGTAAGACGGAGTTCACCATGGAGCCCAAGGCGGCGTCACCACCAGAGCCTTTTGCAGGCGAAGACTGCTTTTGTCAGGATAAGCTGTACTAGTTGTCCCCTTTCAAATTGGCCGTTGTTGGCTCCCTTCCCGCTCAATATTTGGGGAGAGGACCAGGGCCTCTATAAATAGAACTAGCCACCACCATAGCTAGGAGAGGGAAAAGGAGAGATCTGGACAACCACAAGTTCACCAAGCACAAGAACACCTCTCCTCAGGAGGCTGTTCTTTCCCTTGTATTGTTCATCCTTAACCCGGGAGGCAATCCACTACCACCACACTGGAGTAGGGTATTACACCACAACGGTGGCCCGAACCAGTATAAATCTTGTGTCCTTTGTGTTGCAAGTTCGTCGAGTTAGCCCATGAGATCTTAGCGAAGCTAGAACGTGGATTGGTAGGGGGAGATCTTCGCGCGCACCCTAGTGTTCGAACCTTGAGGGTTTTGCCGGAACCTGAGATCCGACATTTGGCGCACCAGGTAGGGGTGCGCCGAAGCTTCCCTTCCGTCGCTCTGCGTCCCGGTACTTCATCGTCTCCATGGCGGATGCTCGCCGCGCTCGCGCTGAGCGTCGGGCTGCCCTCACCGCCCGCATTACTCAGACGGCTCCCGTCGGCGGGCCACCTCGTCGTTCTCCGTCGCCTGCCACCAATGCTGCCACCATCCCGGCGGGGAACGAGCAGCAAGCATCCTCGTTGCACCCCACGGTGCGGCGGGACGGCCGCACCGCCACTCCATCGCCGACCCCGGCCGGTTCGTCATCCCACGCTCGTTGCGCTCCCATGGACGCGCATGCTGCTCTGTGCATGGCGTGCGAGCTCCTGTGCTACCGCCCCATCGATGACCTCTACGAGGACTGGCTCGACCGCATCGCTGAGCTTGTCAGCGCCACAGGGGGCTCCCCTGCACCGTCCCTCTCGCTGCCTTGCCCTCTGCCAGATGCGGGCGGCGTGGCCCATGGAGCACCTCCACCACCTCTGCCCCAAGACGGAGTCTTGGCGCCCAGGTGTGCGGCCCCTCGACCGCGAGAAAACGCCCCCGCGCTCCCTGCGCCGCCACAGCAAGACCGCGTGCCACCTGCGGCGGCGGTCCATGGACCCCATCAAGGACAAGTTGTCCACCAACGCAGAGTCCCGGTGACCACGGCAGGCTGCCGCGCCTTCACCCCTGAGCTGCGTAGTGTCGCTTGGCCGGGAAAGTTCAAGCCGGATCTGCCTCCTCGCTATGACGGCACCCCCGACCCCGTGGAGTTCCTGCAGCTCTACGAGCTGAGCATCGAGGTGGCCAACGGCGACGAGAAAGTCATGGCGAACTGGTTCCCCATGGCTCTCAAGGATGGTGCCCGCTCCTGGCTCTTGAACCTTCCTCCAGGCTTGATCTCCTCCTGGTACGAGATGCGCGACCGTTTCGTTGCCAACTTCCAGGGCACTCAAGACCGCCCACCGGCTGCGGGTGACCTACGCCGCGTCAAGCAACAACCAGGAGAGACCCTCCAGAAGTACATCCAGTGCTTCAACAACGTTCGCCTCAAGATCCCCAAGGTGATGGATGAGGCCATCATTTTCGCATTCTTTGATGGCGTCCGCGATGTCAAGATGAAGGAGGAGCTCGCCATCCACGAGGAGCTATGCACGTCTCTGGAGCTGTTCAACCTGGCGACCAAGTGCGCAACAGCAGAGGAGGGGCGCCTCTCCCTCCTCGAGCTCCCGGCTGCGGACCTAGAGGAGAAGAAAGCCAAGGACAAAGACGTGAAGCTCAAGGGAGCAGCCGTGCTCACGTCGGAGCCGGACACAAAGCACGGCAGGGACCTGCCGTGTCATCCAAGAGCAGCCGACCATTCTACGCCTTCCATAACCTGCATAGCCACAACACCAGCAACTGTCAAGAGCTCAGAGCCATTCGAGAAGGACACTTCAGTCGATGCCCCGAGCACAACAACCGGGGCTACGACCGAGGAGGAGGATGTGGTGGCGGATGCTGGGATGACCGTGGCCCGTGCCAGGAGTGGCGCGCCCGGCCTCGTGAGGACCGCTGGCAGGATCAGCCTCGCGAGGGCGCTTGGAGGGATCAGCCTCGTGAGGATCATCCTCAGGGCAACGCCGGTCTCCCTCCACTACCGCCACCATCGAGAAGGAATGACGACCACCATCAGGATGAGGGGGCTGGGGGCTTCCAGGAGCCGCATGCCATCGCATGCATCTTGGGCGGAGCTCAAGCCCCAGCCTCACAGCGTATCTTCAAACAATTTGCTCGTGAAGTGAATGCAGTCATCCCCAAGCTCGAGGCCACGCGCCCGCTCAGATGGTCCCAATGCGCCATCACATTCAGCTCGACAGATCAGCTCAAGTGCGTGGCTACCGCTGGCGTCCTCCCGATGCTCCGTCAAGACTCTCATCGATGGCGGCGCAGGGCTCAACGTCCTGTTCGTCGACACGTTCGACAACCTCCAAGTGCTGTATGACCAGCTTTAGCCCACCAAGCCTTTCTCAGGACTGACCGACAGCTCCACCATGTCGATAGGTCAGGTCCGCCTCCCAGTCACCTTTGGAGAACGTAACAACTACCGCACCAATCTCATCGACTTCGACGTCGCCCACATCCGTCTGCCATACAATGCCATCCTCGGGTATCTGGCCCTGGCCAAGTTCATGACAGTGACGCACCACGGCTACAATGTCCTCAAGATGCCAGGAAGCGGCGGGATCATCACGGTCCCCTACGAACAAAGAGATGCGGTGTGCTCCCTCGAGCGCGCCTTCCAAGCAGCGTCAATCGAAGACCCCGACAACAATGCAGCTCAGTACCCTCCTGAGGTCATCCCCAAGAAGAAGTAGCTACTCCGTGTCGGACCTCAGGAGGGTAGCGCCGCAAGTGGCACCTCGTCAGGATCAGCGCCGCACCAGGGACGACTCCCTCTGTCACATAGGAAGACGCGCCTGGCGCCCACCTCGGGTAGGGCTCGGGGGCTCTCTTCTGGAGGGCCTCAGACCTTGCCAACGTCACGAGGGAGGTGCTTGGGCACCACTTGGAGGCGTGTTTCGTGGCATGTCTCCCTCGGGAGGACACTGGGCAAGGAGCGCCCGGCGCTCAGGAGTTCATCACCAAGGTATCTCAGGAGCTTCAGGAAGCAAGAGCAATACGCGGCGACCACTGCCCACCTGGCGTTGCTCCCCACCCAGTTGAGGGTGGTGAGCTGCGCGTCTGCATCAACATACCAGGGCTCAACCGAGCCGCATCTCAGGAGCGCTTCTGGCCTTCACGTGTTGGGAGCTGCGAAGGTCCACCTCACAGCTATGTTCGTATGCCGTTTGGCCTACCGAGCGTGGCTGCTGCCTTCTAGTGCAACCTGCGGAGCGTCATGGCGGGTCAAGAGGCCAGGCACCACGCAGTCCTGGCGGAGATGGCGACGGTCCTCAAGGAACCACCTGGACCCCCAGAGCCTCCCGAGGCTCAGGGCCCCGGTGGCTCGTCAGGGGCAACCCCTTCGCCGCGTACCCTCAGCTGCGTCAACACCCCTTCATCAACGGAACCAGGTGACACTTTCCAAGTTCATTTAGCTGGGAGCGCCCAGGGGGCTGCATTATTCCCAGGCCGCGTGGGTCCGTCCCTGTGGCATGTATCCCTTCTTTTTTATGTCTTCAGCTTACCTTGCTGGGGGCGCCCCTCGGGCTGCATCATCCCCAAGCCGCTCGGGCTGGACCCAGTGGCGCGTATCGTTCATGCATTTACCTGAGCTAGTTTTTCCTTCCGTGCTTAATCTATCTATGATTATCATCTGCTTGAATGTCGCCCACCGCGGGAGCCATGAGCCGGTCGTCTTTCTTCAGGACTCTTCACGTGAGAGGGTTAGGCACGGCGTTTGTGCTCGGGTCCGTCCCTGCAGCATCGATAAATCCAATGGTTGAGCTCTGTCTGGCGGGCTGGCCCCGTTCAAGTCACCTCCTTGGGTCGTTGGTGCTTGGCTTTCTCACGCGATAACCTCAGGAGATTCGTTCGGCGCAGGTTGTCTGACCACCTCGCAGGACCAAGACAGCGAACAAGAATCAAGACTAGGCACAACCCACCTTGAGGTAGGGCCTCGTGAGTCCCGCGCTGGCTCACAAGTGCCCAGACACACCTCGTCTAGTGTAACACCCACGATGCGGCTATATCTCCCATGTGTCGGAGCACGACTTAGAGGCATAACTGCATGGTAGGCATGTCGCAAGAGGGGTAATCTTTACACATCCCATGTACTGAATAAGAAAGGGATAAGGAGTTGGCTTACAATCGCCACTTCACAAAATACATAAATATACCATACATCATCCAGAATACAATCAAGGCCCGACTACGGAACCAAATAAAGAAAGACAACCCCAAATGCTAGATCCCCGATCACCCCAACTGGGCTCCTCTAATGATCATCCAGAAAAGACACGTAGTAACGGCCAGAATCCTCGTCGAACTCCCACTTGAGTTCGGTAGCGTCCCCTGCATTGGCATCATCGGCACCTGCATCTGTTTTGGAAGTATCTGTGAGTCATGGGGACTCAGCAATCTCACACCCTCGCGATCAAGACTATTTAAGCTTAAAGGTAGGAAAGGGTAGTGAGGTGGAGCTGCAGCAAGCACTAGCATATATGGTGGCTAACTTACGCAAAAGAGAGCGAGAAGAGAAGCAAAGCACGGTCGAGAAGCTAATAATGATCAAGAAGTGATCGTGAAGCTACTTACGCTCAAGCATAACATGAGACCGTGTTCTCTTCCCGGACTCCACCGAAAAGAGACCATCATGGCTACACACGTGGTTGATTCATTTTAATTAAATTAAGTTTCAAGTTTTCTATAACCAGATATTAACAAATTCCCATCTGCCGTAACCACGGGCACGGCTTTGGAAAGTTGAAAACCCTGCAGGGGTGTCCCAACTTAGCCCATCACAAGTTCTCACGGTCAACGAAGGATATTCCTGCTCCTACGAAGACCCGATCAGACTCGGAATCCTGGTTACAAGACATTTCGACAATGGTAAAACAAGACCAGCAAAGCCGCCCGAATGTCCTGACAAATCCCGATAGGAGCTGCACATATCTCGTTCTCAGGGCACACCGGATGAGCCAGACGTCGGGTTGGCATAGACCCTGGTTGCCCAGGGGGCGCCAGACATCGCTCAGGTTGGACCAACACTTAGAGAAGCACTGGCCCGGGGGTTTAAAATAAAGATGACCCTTGAGTCTACGAAACCCAAGGGAAAAGGCTTAGGTGGCAAATGGTAAAACCAAGGTTGGGCCTTGCTGGAGGAGATTTATTCAAGGTGAACTATCAAGGGGTTCCCATAACACCCAACCGCGTAAGGAACACAAAATCAAGGAACATAACACTGATATGACGGAAACTAGGGCGGCAAGAGTGGAACAAAACACCAGGCATAAGGCCGAGCCTTCCACCCTTTACCAAGTATATAGGTGCATTAAAGTAAACAAGATATAATAATGATATCCCAATAATAAACATGTTCCAACAAGGAACAAACTCCATCTTCACCTGCAACAAGCAACACTATAAGAGGGGCTGAGCAAAGCGGTAACATGGCCAAACAACGGTTTGCTAGGAAAGGTGGGTTAGAGGCTTGACATGGCAATATGGGAGGCATGTTATAGCAAGTGGTAGGTATCGCTACATAGCAAAAGAGCGAACAACTAGCAAGCAAAGATAGAAGTGATTTTGAGGTTATGGTCATCTTGCCTGCAAAGTTCTCCGGTTGACGAAAGCTTGATCCTCATAAGCGTACTCAATGGGTTCCTCGATCACGTACTCGTCTCCTGGCTCTACCCAAAGAAAGAACACAAGCAAAGGACCAACAATCAATCACGAAGCAATGCGCAAGTAACATGATGCAAAACATGGCATGATATGCGAGATGTGATATGCAATGCATATGCGGGCTCCAGAAGGAAAAGATTCATCAAGGCATCAACTTGGCAAACCAAGTGCGCCGCTAGAAAGATGAATTGATTTCGGTCGAAATCGATATAAAGATCACCGGAATCGGATGCACGGTTTGCAAATGGCAAGCAAAACAAGAATGGCACAATTCTGCGATTAACAGCACGATGCCATCTAGAATGCAACTAGAAACTAAGCTACTGCACTCCAACATAACAACAAAGCACATGGAAGTAATCTACTCAAGATGCTTAACAAAATATGAACATTGAGCTACGGCTAAAACACACTAGAACAGGTTCAAACAAGCATGGAAAAAGTGCAAAAGATATCAGCTTCACGGACTTTGTGAAAATACTAACATGTCAGGAATTAACATCAGGAAGCCAGGTTTAGAGCAAGCAAACAACATGCTACAGAACCAGAACATAGCAAACAAAGGCATGGCATTAATCTACTCAAAGCATAGAATAAAGGTCCCTTACTGACCATGAGCTAAAAGGGCACAACAAATACGATGGCACCCATGTAAACATAGCAAGTTCCGTTAACAGATTCAGACTTGGTAGAAAACTGAGCATGGCATATACAGAATAATCAAGGCATCTTTGTGAGCTCGATTCACTCACCACAAGACATTGCATGACAAACTAATCATATCAACAGCAATATGACATTTTCATAAGGTTAACCATGGCAAGAACTAGTTTATAGCATGCTTGGATCAACTACAACAACCATGGCAAAATTGATTAACATGTAAACAATCTGCCAGGAACATTTTATAGCAAAAGTAGAGCAAGATTAAGTCATGCTAGGGCACTCCATAAATGCAAACATGGGCATGGATGGATATAGCATAACCACATGTCAAAATCATCCTTACTGAAGATACTCAAAACAAGCATGGATCACTCCGTAGCATCTGGTTACATGGCATAAAAATAATAGTAGGAACATGACTTAGTGAAATCCTAAGTCCCTGAAATCAGCAATATCACGAAGGCTACTTTGCATGCTTGTGCTAGTCACCACAAAGATCACAAAAATACATGGCATACACCCCTGTAAATATGGCATGGCATAGTCCAAAACACGTGTAGAGCTCATGTTCACAAGAAGCACACAACAAATGTGGCAAAAATGAAAAATCATCATACTCTGCTAAGAATCAGCACCTAACAATTTACAGCACTCTTGCATCCATGATTTGGGCATAAAGATGGGCTCAAACAAGCATGTCACAAAGGAACAAAATGAAGATCACATCATGATGAACACTTTGATATATTGCACGCACAAAACGGAGCAGCACACATAAAGTTATGGCATGATGAACAAGGCCTGAATATGTTTTGGAGGTAAAGACTTAGTGGAAAATTACCCCTCCAGACTGGATCTAGGGTTTCGTGGCACGGAAAACGAGGATCGCTGGAAAACGCTGGCCGAAGTTGGAGGTCGCCGGAGTTGCGGGACTTGCCGGATCCGGGCTGCAGGGTTGTCGGAGTTGCGACGCGGAGGCGGGGGGCGGCGCCGGGGCAAGGCGGCGGTGGCGCGCCGGCGGAAGAGGGTGGCCGAGGAGGGCGGCGCCGACGGGAAGCGGGCGGCGGAGTAAGGCGTGGGGCGGCGCAGGTCCTCGCGGTCGGCGGCGGCGACGGTTCGGGCCCCGCGAGCCGGATCTGGGCCGCGCGGGCCCACAGCGGCGCGCGGTGGGAACGGTGGCGATGGGGAAACGTGGCGGGCGCCGATTCTCCGGGCGGGGGCGGCGGATCCTGTCCGGCGAGGCCGGACCGCTGGCGGTGGGGGGGATTTTTTTAGGGTTTCGCCCGAAATTTGGAGAGGGTGCACCTATTTATACGTAGATGGAGGTGGGAGTGTCCAAATGAGGTGTAGTTTTCGACCACGCGCTCATGATTCGACGGCGGAGGACATGGGATAGGTTTGGAAGGGTTATTGGGCCGTTTTGGAGGGGTGTTGGGCTGCAACACACATGAGGCCTTTATGGTCCCCTGGTTAACCGTTGGAGTATCAAACGGACTCCAAATGGAACGAAACTTGACAGGCGGTCTACCGGTGGTGTACCAAGGCCCCTTGGCAAATCTCGCTCCATTCCGAGAAAGTTTAACACCCGCTCACGAAAAGAGGCAAAAGGGGGCGCCGGAGGACGTAGGAGTGTCGGATTGCAAAATGGACAACGGGGAAAATGCTCGGATGCATGAGACGAACACGTATGCAAATGAGATGCACATGATGACATGATATATAATGCATGACATGGACAAAATGCAAAACAAAGACAAAACCCAACCACGAAGGGAAAATCATAACTTAGAGCCGAAAATGTCAAGAGTTGGAGTACAAATATGGTAAGTTACATCCGGGGTGTTACAACACTCCACCACTACGAAAGGATCTAGTCCCAAGATCTAGGACTTAAAGAACTCCGGATATTCGGAACGGAGGTGGTCCTCGCGTTCCCAGGTGGCTTCTCAGTCGGAATGGTGTGGCCACTTCACTTGCAGGAATTTGATAGACTTGTTGCGAGTCTTGCGCTCAGTTTCTTCAAGAATAGCCACATGATGCTCATGATAACACAGGTCTTCTTGGAGATCAATCTCTTCAAAGTTGATGGTGCGCTCAGGTGTCTTGAAGCACTTGCAAAGCTGTGACACGTGAAACACGTCATGCACGTCTGCAAAGTTGGACGGAAGTTCAAGTAGATAGGCGAGATCGCCTCTTTTGCCAATGATCTTGAAAGGACCCACGTATCTAGGGGCAAGCCTCCCTTTGATACCGAAGCGACGAGTACCTTTCATTGGAGAGACACGAAGGTAGACATGGTCTCCTATCTCGAAAGCCAAGTCATGATGCTTTCTATCATAGTAACTCTTCTGGCGTGATTGCGCAGCTTTGAGATTTTCACGGATGACTTTGCACATTTCTTCAGCTTCTGTGATTAAGTCATTGCCAAGAAGTTGGCGTTCACCAGTCTCTGACCAATTAAGAGGAGTACGACACTTTCTGCCATAAAGAATCTTGAATGGGGCCTTGCTCGAGCTTGCTTGGAAGCTGTTGTTGTAGGAGAACTCGACATATGGAAGGCAATCTTCCCACTTCATACCAAAAGAAATGACACAAGCCCTGACCATATCTTTAAGAATTTGATTGACTCGCTCGACTTGTCCACTAGTTTGAGGATGAAAGGTTGTGCTAAAGCGAATGTTGGTTCCCATGGCCTTCTGAAAGGAGTCCTAGAACTTAGAAGTAAAGATGCTTCCACGATCTCAAGATATCAACTGCGGAATGCCGTGCAAGGAGACAATCCTGGGGGTGTATAGCTCTGCCAGCTGAGCTGCTGTGATAGATTCTTTGATAGGAAGAAAATGAGCCACTTTTGTAAGCTTGTCGATGACAACAAAGATAGCATCATTGCCACGCTTGGACTTGGGAAATCCAGTCACGAAGTCCATCTCAATATGGTCAAACTTCCATTCTGGAATAGCAAGAGGTTGGAGGAGACTAGCTGGCCATTGGTGTTCTGCTTTCACTCTTCTGCAGACATCACATTCATTCACGAACTGAGCAATTTCTTGCTTCATTCGAGTCCACCAATACGACTGCTTGAGGTCATGGTACATCTTCTTACTTCCAGGATGAATGGATAGGAGGGAATTGTGAGCCTCGTTCATAATGACTTTCCGAAGATCACTCTTAGGAACCACAATTCGATCCTCGAAGAAAAGAGTATCTTTGTCATCAAGGCGATAGCACTTATACTTGGGTTGGCTCTTGGCAATCCCATTTTTCACCTTCTTAACCATGGTATCAAGAAGTTGTGCCTCGCTAATTTGATCTTCCAAAGTGGGAGAGACTTGAAGGTTGGCAAGGAAGCCTTGAGGAACAACTTGGAGATTTAGTTTAGGAAAAGCTTCATAAAGGTCCGGTTGGAAGGGCCTGAGAATTAGGCTGTTGCAGTAAGCCTTCCTGCTCAAAGCATCTACAATGGCATTGGCCTTGCCTGGAGTATATTCAATACTCGGATTATACTCTTGAATCATTTCGACCCAACGAGTCTGCCTGAGGTTGAGGTTGGGCTGAGTGAAGATGTACTTGAGGCTCTTATGATCAGTGAAGGTGTCCACTTTTCTTCCCAACAAGAGATGTCTCCATGTTAAAAGAGCATGGACAACTGTCGCCAACTTGAGGTCATGAGTGGGGTAGTTCTTTTCATTGGGCTTCAATTGGCGATAGGTATAGGCCACAACTTTCTTCTCTTGCATTAACACAACACCGAGACCTTGCAGGGAGGCATCACAGAAAACTTCGAATGGTTTGGATTCATCAGGAGGAGTCAGAACTGGAGCTGTGACTAACTTCTCTTTGAGGGTGTTGAAGGCCATGTCACATTCAGGCATCCAGACATACTTGAGATGCTTCTATAGGAGGTTGGAAAGAGGCTTTCCAATCTTAGAGAAATTCTCAACGAATCTTCGACAATAGCTTGCAAGCCCAAGAAAGCCGCGGAGCTGCTTGAAATTATGAGGCGGTTCCCAATTCACAATTGCAGACACCTTCTCAGGATTAACAAAAATTCCCTTGGCAGAGATGATATGGCCAAGGTAGAGAACCTCATCGAGCCAAAACTCACACTTTGAAAACTTCGCATAGAACTGATGTTCTCTGAGTTTGTCCAGCACCAATCTCAAATGCTTGGCACGATCCTCCTTGTTCTTGGAAAAGACCAATATATCATCGAGATATACCAAGACGAAATCATTTGTGTAAGAGTTGAAGATGAAGTTCATCATGCGAGAGAATGTTGGAGGAGCATTGACAAGGCCGAAAGACATGACAGTATATTCATAAGAACCATAGCTTGTTATGAATGCTGTCTTGGGGATATCTTGTTCACGAATGTGAATCTGATGATAACCCATATGGAGGTCAAGATGGAGAAAACTTGAGCACCTTTAAGTTGCTCGAATAGCTCATTGATGCTGGGAAGTGGGTACTTGTTCTTTATTGTCTTCTTGTGCAATGAACGGTAGTCGACACAAAGTCGGTCCGTTCCATCCTTCTTCATGACAAAAAGAACACCACAACCCCATGGAGAAGAACTCAGTCTGATCAGACCCATACGCTCTTGTTCATCGAGTTGTTTCTTCAGCTCCTTCAACCCTTCTTGTCCAAGCTTGTAAGGACATTTGCAAACAGGTTCCGTTCCAGGCTCAAATCGATAATGAATTCAACTGGCCGGTGAGGAGGCATTCCTGGAAGCTCTTCTGGAAAGACGTCTTGATATTCACAAACGACTGGAATCTGAGAGATGGCATCCAACTCGCCCTTCTCGTTGAGAGAAAACAGTTGAATGGTATCATCACGAGCGGCATAGATGATCACATCCTTAGACGAGTGTGTCAATTGAATCTGCCTGGCAGCATAATCAAGTTGAGCCTTGTGCTTAGAAAGCCAGTCCATGCCGAGAATTAGACCGATATCCGAGTTACCAAGAACAATTGGAGAGGACAGAAATTTATAGTTGCCCATCTTGATAGAAACATTTGGAACCATAGAGCCTGCATTCATGAATTTACCCGGAGAGACAACTGATAACTGCCTAGGCAAATCTTGGAAAAGCAACTCATGCTTAGATGCAAATGGTGTTTAAATGAGACAATGCGATGCACCAGTATCAAAAAGGACTTTTGCAGGAATATCGTTAATAGGAAGATTACCCATGATCACTTCTGAAGAGTCCTCGGCCTGAGCTGCATTCATCATGTTGACCTTTGCAGACTTCGGATTATGCTTGACCACTGCATTACTGGCAGATCTCGCAAGAGGAGGAGGCGGAAGGCGCCTTTGGTTGAAGCATTTGTTTGCATAGTGCCCTTTCTGCTGACACTTGTTGCAAGTAACCTATGAGAGCGGATGGTGATAAGGAGCACTTGACCTTGGAGCATGAGACCGTGCTTTGTTCTGATAGCCTGGGTTGGGTGGGTGGGAAGATCCATTGCCACCTTTACTCTTCTGCTGGTAAGGCTGACGGAACGGAGGAGTAGGAGGCAACCAAAACTTCTGTTGCTTAGCTGCCACTTGAGTTGAAGAAGAAGGAGATGCATCCCTGACTCTCTTCTTAGAAGCATCACACTTGAGCTGAGCGGCCTCTTTCTTTAGTGCCATGTTGTAGAATTCATCATACTTGGTTGGCTCAAAAAGCACAAGAGCTAATTGCAGATCTTCTCTGAGGCCACCTCTGAATTGATAAATCATGCTCTTCTCATCAGGGACGTCTTGTTTAGAGAAGCGAGCGAGCCTCTGAAACAGGATGTTGTATTGGTAAACAGACATGCTGCCTTGCTTGAGATTGTGGAACTCCTTGCGCTTACTCTCAGCAACACTTTGTGGAATGTGGTGAGCTTTGAAGTCTCGGCGGAAATCATCCCAGGTAATCACACGACCTCCTCTGGAATCCTTGTATTGTTGATACCACTCAACAGCTTGGTCTTTGAGTTGGAACGAAGCAAACTTGACAAAGTCCTCAGACCTGACATTGCTACACTCAAAATGTTTGCAGATATCCACGAGCCAGTCATCGGCGTCTATGGCCTCGACACAGTTGCTGAAGGACCTTGGCTGGTTTGCGAGGAACTGGCTGAGGGTAGCAAACTGGGGTTGATTGTTGCCTTGGCCTTGATTTCCTTGGTTGCGCTCTTGCAAGAGTTGGAAAAGCATCTGAGTGTTGGCGTTGGTGGCGGCCATGACAGCTTGCCATGCCTCCGGAGGTGGAGGTGGTGGCGGAGGTTCCGGATTCTGACGCGTTGGAGGAGCCATCCTGAAGAGGTTGACATCCGTTAGCATCTTAAAAGACATATATTCAAGCTGAATCAATGGATCGAAATTGCAACATATAGCCTTAACATTCGAACAAGAATGAACGGATGAATTCCAAAGTAAATCATCACACTTCCATAAATTGAGAAGCCACTTAGAAAAAAGGTAGAAGAATAAAGCAACAAGGTACGGATATGAACAAATAATTGGTAAGGATTACCCAATCACAAACCAAGTATATGTGGGAATAAATACTAGAGCTACATGAATTCCCACCTATAAAACTCCCAAAACTTTCTGGTTATGCAATCAGGTGTTGGGGATACAGGGGAAGCATAACATCTCACCCAAAACTAGGAAATCCTACATCCAGTTGTATCCATCCTTCAACACATAACCAAGAAACCTTCGAAAATCATTTACCTCAACCTTCGAAAAGCATCCGTTATACGAGTTATGGCAATACTCCCAAACTCCCGCCCCTGTAGTGGGTTGCGTCGAGGTTATCTCACCAACAACTGCATAAAGGAGATTTTCAATGTCGGCGAACTCAGGTATTCCAGAATTGCAACGATAAAATTGTGACGACAACACCTCAGAGCTCAACTCCTCGGGACACTGCCACAACCCCAAAATGTCAGGAGGCACCAAGAACAATGTTCTCGTCACAAAACCATCGGAATGATTCCAAGATACCCGCGTGATCCTAAAAAAATCATGAAATTTGAGGAGACAAGAGTCAAAACTCTACGTTAGGAGGCCTCACCAGAGCGATGAAGGGACTGAGGAGTAAAAAGAATCCTACTCTCCAATATATATAATCCTAAGACTCAAAACATTTTCTTCTAGACTCAACAACGTCAGCGATTTGATCAAGCAGGGGCTCCTATGTAACACCCCGGATATGATTTACCCAATTTGTACTCCAACTCTTGCCGTTTCCGGCCTTAAGTTATTTTATTTTCTCGGGTTCGGGTCTTTGTCTACGTGTGTTGTTATCGTTTTCATGCATCTCTTATCATGTCATCATGTGCATTGCATTTGCATACGTGTTCATCTCATGCATTCGAGCATTTTCCCCGTTGTCCGTTTCGCATTCTGGCGCTTCGTTCTCCTCCGGTTGTCATTTCTACCTTTCTTTCGTGTGTGGGGATTAAACATTTCCGGATTGGATCGAGACTTGCCAAGCGGCCTTGGTTTACTACCGGTAGACCGCCCGTCAAGTTTCGTATCATTTGGACTTCGTTTGATACTCCAACGGTTAACCGAGGGACCGAAAAGGCCTCGTGTGTGTTGCAGCCCAACACCCCTCCAAGTTGGCCCAAAACCGACCAACACCTTCTCCATCATCTAGAGCGTTTGATCACGATCGTGTGGCCGAAAACCGCACCTCATTTGGACTCCCCTAGCTCCCTCTACCTCTATAAATAGAACCCCATTTCCAATTCCCGGATCTTCTCCCCCCTAACCCTAAAAATCGGATCTCCGCCGCCGCCGGACACGTCCGGACGGAGCCGGACGCGTCCGGATCCGCCACCGCCAACCGCCGCCTGCCACGTGGTGCGCCGCCACCCGCGCCCGCTCCGGACCGCTCCGGCCCGGGGAGAGCCCCCGAGGCCCGAGCCGCCCGCCGCCCGATCCCGCCTCCATCGGCTCCCGGCCGCCCTTCTCCTCCATCTCCGGCCGCCCAGGCCACCGCACCACCATCGCCGGACCGCGCTGCTCCGGTCGCCGTCTCGCCAAGTCGCCCCGGCCGCCGCCGGCCAACTCCGTTGCTGCGCCGCACCGCGCCCCTCGCCGGCGGAGCCGAGCTCCACCCCGGCCACCTCGCCACCTCCCCGAGCTCCGGCCACCCTGGCTTCTTCTCCGGTGAACAGCTCCGGCAACCTCGGGAGACGTGCCAGATCTGAGATCTAAAATCTCGAGGGTTGACTTTTTGCCCGAAACCCTAGTTCATATGCTCCTGTTCATCGCATCGTAACTCCTCATCCGTAGCTCCGTTTTGGGCATATAGCATATCAAAATGTTCGTCTCAGAGAGTGCATCATTTCATTCCATTGCATCATTTTCATTTGAGCTCATCTTGACGCCCGAAATGCTGTTAGAAGAGTGCTACTTGAGATAATTGTCAGATCTGCTGCTCCATTTAGATATTTGTCATTTTTTCCATGATTATTGTGTGCGTGATATGCCCATGAGCTCTACATATGTTTTGCTAAGGGTTTTGCCATCTTTATAGAGGTGCAACCCATGTATTTTTTTGATGTGTGTGGTGTCTAGCAGAAGCTTGCAATGTGAGGCACTTAGTAATGCTGATTTCAGGGACTTAGCATTTCCACTAAGTCTTTGAGCTGTTTATCTCATATGGCCATATGTTCATGTTGTTTCCTAGTGATCCGTGCCTCTTTTGAGGATCATCAGTAAGGATGTTTTGTTAATCTTGTAGTGCTCTATCTATCCATGTCTTTGTTTTCAATTATGGAGCACCCTAGCTTGAGTAAATCGAGCTCTACTTTTGTCATTTCGTGAATCTGGGCAGATTGTCTACTTGTTAGCGATTTTGCCGATGATGTTGTAGTTGGTCCGTGCATGCTATGTTATTGTTCTTGCCATGTCTAGCTTGAATTTTGTGTATTCTTGATGGATGTATTCTTAGTTTTTCATGACTTGCTCTGTAGTTGGTGCATCGAGCTCGTAAACATGCCTACTTGATATCTGTTTCAGCATGCTCCAGTTTTCACTAAGTCTAAGAACTGATTATGTTCTTGCCATGTTCACATGCTTGCAATTGTATTTTCTGATCCCTTTTGGCTCAAGGTCACTAAGGGACTTTTGTTAAGCTCTTTGAGTAGCTCCATGCCATGATTTACTTTTCCATGTGCAGGTCCTGTAGCATGTAGTTTTGTTGCTCCAAAGAGTGCTATCTGATCTGAAATTCCAGACAAGTGTTAATTTCACTAAGTCTGAGATCTGTTTGTCATATGCATTTTTGCCATGCTTGTTTGAACCTATTAATGGATGAATTGGCCGTAGCTCAGTGCTAGACTTTTGTTAAGCATCATGAATGCATCCCTTCCATGTATTTTGTTGTCATGTTTGGGTGCTGTAGCATGTTCATATTGTTGCATTTAGATGGCTACTTGCTGTAAATCGCAGAACGTGGTCATATTTGAATTGCTTGCCATTTCCAAACCGTAGCTCCGATTCCGGTGTTCTTTATATCGTCTTCAAGCAATTTCATCTCATCTTTCAGTGGCACACTTGGATTCCCAAGTTGAGACCAGGGTCATGCATTCCTTGTCAAATCTTGCATATGCATCCCGCATCGCATCCCGCATAGCATACCATCTTTGCATCATATTGTTTGAGCTTTGCACGTGGTTGATGTTCCGTTTGCTTGTTTGTCTTGTTTGGGTAGAGCCGGGAGACGAGTTCGCTAACGGGGAGCCCTTTGAGTTTGCTTTCAAGGATCCAGTAAACTCTGACAACTTTGCAGGCAAGATGATCATACCCTCGAAATCACTACTATCTTTGCTATGCTAGATTCCTCGCTCTTTTGCTATGCCAATGCTACGATGCCTACCACTTGCTTTCAAGCCTCCCAAATTGCCACGTCAAACCTCTAACCCACCATGTCCTAGCAAACTGTTGATTGGCTATGTTACCGCTTTGCTCAGCCCCTCTTATAGCGTTGCTAGTTGCAGGTGAAGATTGGAGACCGTTCCTTGTTGGAACATTATTTACTTGTTGGGATATCATTATATTGCCATGTTATCTTAATGCATCTATATACTTGGTAAAGGGTGGCAGGCTTGGCCTCTCACCTAGTGTTTTGTTCCACTCTTGCTGCCCTAGTTTTCGTCATATTGGGGTTATGTTCCCGGATTTTGCGTTCCTTACGCGGTTGGGTTATAATGGGAACCCCTTGATAGTTCGCCTTGATTAAAGCTTTTCCAGCAATGCCCAACCTTGGTTTTACCTTTTGCCACCTAGAGTTTTTTCCCTTGGGTGTCCGGAGCCCGAGGGTCATCTTATTAAACCCCCCGGGCCAGTGCTCCTCTGAGTGCTAGTCCAACCCGTCAGCCGCCGGTGGCTACCAAGGGCAACTCTGGGCTGGCCTACCGGAAGTTTAGACAATCTGAGTGTGCCCTAAGAACGAGATATGTGCAGCTCCTATCGGGATTTGTCGGCACATTCGAGCGGTGTTGCTGGACTTGTTTTAACCTGTCGAAGTGTCTTGAAGAACCGAGGTACCGAGTCTGATCGGAACGTCTCGGGAGGAGGTCTATTCCTTCGTTGACCGTGAGAGCTTGTCATGGGCTAAGTTGGGACTCCCCTGCAGGGATTTGAAGTTTCGAAAGCCGTACCTGCGGTTATGGGCAGATGGGAATTTGTTAATGTCCGGTTGTAGATAACTTGAACCTTAAGTTAATTAAAATGAATCAACTGAGTGTGTTACCGTGATGGCCTCTTCTCGGCGGAGTCCGGGAAGTGGACACGGTGTTGGAGTAATGCTTGCGCAGGTTGCTCTCTAGTTTCTCGCTCGTGCCTTGCCTCCTCTTCTCTCTCTCTCTTGCGAACAGGATAGCCACCATATATGCTAGCCGCTTGCTGCAGCTCCACTTATTTACCTTGCCTTGCCTATTAAGCTTAAATAGTCTTGATCGCGAGGGTGCGAGATTGCTGAGTCCCTGTGGCTCACAGATTACTTCCAAACCAGATGCAGGGCCTGATGATTCCACTCCAGGTGACGCGCTTGAGCTCAAGTGGGAGTTCGACGAGGACTCTCAACGATACTATGTTTCCTTTCCTGATGATCAGTAGTGGTGCCCAGTTGGGGTGATCGGGACCGTGTCGCATGTTGGGTTATCTTTAATTTTGGCGTCGTAGTTGGGCCATGAGTGTTTGAATGATGTAATGTTATTTATGTACTTGATTGACGTGGCGAGTGTAAGCCAACTATGCTATCTCCCCTTTTGTTATCTATATTACATGGGATGTTGTGACATATGCCTTCAATGCGATTATGTCTCTAAGTCGTGCCTCGACACGTGGGAGCTATAGTCGCATCGAGGGTGTTACAAGTTGGTAATCAAAGCCTTCCCCGACCTTAGGAGCCCCATTGCTTGATCGTCATTAGCGGCCGAGTTGTGTCTAGAAAAATGTTTTGAGTCATTTAGGAATTATATATCGGAGAGTTTAGGAATTATTTTTACTTCCTAGTCTCCTCATCGCTCTGGTAAGGCATCCTGACATACAGTTTTGACTCTTCTCTTCTCAAATTTCACTAAAAAAAATTTAGGATCATGCGGGTATCTTGGAATCGTTCCGATGGTTTTATGATGAGAACATTGTCTTGGTGCCTCCTGTCAGGGGTTTTGTGGAAGTGTCCCGGGGAGTTGAGCTCTGAGGTGTTGTCGTCATAATTTTATCGTTGCAGTTTTGGAATACCTGAGTTTAGTACGCCGACATCGAAAATCTCTTTTATGCAGTTCGTTGGTGAGATAACCTCGACGCCACCCAGTACTGGGGTGGGAGTTCGAGAGTATCGCCATAACTTGTATAACGGATTCTTTTCGAAGGTTGAGGTAGATGGTTTCCGAAGTTTTCTCGGTTATGTGTTGAAGGATGGATACAGCTGGATGTAGGATTTGCTAGATTTGGGTGAGATATTATGCTTCCCCTGTATCCCCAACACCTGATTGCATAACCGGAAAGGTTTGGGAGTTTCATAGGTGGGAATTCTCATAGCTCTAGTTCTTGTTCCACGGATATTTGGTTTGAGATTGGGATTTCTTACCGAGTATTCATTCTTGATCCGTACCTTGTTGATTTATTTCTCTACCTAATTCTAAGTGGCTTATCAATTTATGGATATGTGACCATTTCAAGAGGAATGCATTCGTTCATTTTGTTCGGATGTGAAGACTTTATGTTGCAATTTTCATTTCGTTGGATTCAACTTCATCTATCTGTCTATGTGCTAATGGTGGTCAACCTCTTTAGGATGGCTCCAGCTAAGAGCAGCAATCAGAATCAGAATTAGGATCCGCCACCACCTCCACCTCCTCCGAAGGCATGCAAGCTGTGATGGCCGCAACCAATGCAAACACACAGTTGATCATGCAAATTCCTCAAGAGCGCAATCAAGGCAACCAAGGGAACCAAGGCAACAATCAGAATCACTTTGCTACACTCAACCAGTTCCTTGCTAACGGGCCGAAGACTTTCAGCAATTGTGTTGAGGCAACCGATGCTGACAATTGGCTCGTGGATCTGTGCAAGCATTTCGAGTGCAGTAACATCAGGCCTGAGGACCTCGTCAAGTTCGCTTCCTTCCAACTCAAAGATCAAGCTGCAGCATGGTTCCAGCAGTACAAGGATTCCAGAGGTGGACGTGTGATCACTTGGGATGAATTCCGTCAAGACTTCAAAGCTCACCATATCCCTCAGAGCGTGGTTGAAAGCAAGCGTGAGGAATTCCGCAACCTGAAGCAAGGCTCTTTGTCTGTCTATGACTACAACAAGTTGTTCCAGAAGCTCGCCCGCTTTGCCAAGCAGGACATTCCTGATGAGAAGAGCATGATATACCAGTTCAGGGGTGGTCTCAGAGAAGAAATTCAGCTAGCTCTTGTTCTCTTTGAACCCTTGAGATACGATGAGTTCTACAACATGGCACTGAAGCAAGAGGCCGCTCAAATGAGGTGTGATGCTTCCAAGAAGCGAGTCAGAGATGCTACTCCTTCTTCCTCTACTCAAGTGGCCAAGCAGCAGAAGTATTGGCTTCCTCCTCCGTTCTGTCAGCCGTATCAGCAGAAGAGCAAAGGTGGCAGTGGATCTTCCCACCCACCCAACCCTGGCTTCAGAACAAGACTTCGTCTCAAGCTCCAAGATCAAGTGCTCTGTATCACCGTCCGCTTTCAGAGGTCACATGCAACAAGTGCCAACAGAAGGGTAACTATGCCAACAAGTGTCTCAACCAGAGGCGTCTCCCTCCTCCTCCTCCTGTCAGATCGGCAAGTACAGCTGTGGTCAAGCATAACCCCAAGCACGCCAAGGTCAACTTGATGAATGCAGCTCAGGCAGAGGATTCGTCAGATGTCATCATGGGTAACCTTCCTATTAACGATGTTCCCGCTAAAGTACTTTTTGATACTGGTGCATCGCATTGTTTTATCTCGAGACCTTTTGCATCTAAGCATGGTTGGTTCTCTCAAGTCATGCATAAACCGTTAGCAGTTGTCTCTCTGAGTAGATGTTTGCTCGCTAACTACGAGGTTCCGGATATTTCTATCTCGATGGGTGATTTCATGTTTCTGGCTTCTCCAATGATCCTTGGTAACTCGGATATTGATCTTATTCTCGGGATGGATTGGCTTTCTAAGCACAAGGCGCATCTTGATTGTGCAGCCAGGCAGATTCAATTGACTCATTCGTCTGAGGATGTAATTGTCTTTGCCGCTCGTGATAATACAATCCGTCTGTTTTCTCTCAATGAGAAGGGTGAACTGGATGCTATCTCGTAAATTCCAGTCGTTTCCGAATATCAAGACGTCTTTCCAGAAGAGCTTCCAGGAATGCCCCCGCACCGGCCAGTTGAATTCGTCATTGATCTTGAGCCTGGCACGGAACCGGTGTGCAAGCGTCCTTACAAGCTCGGACCTGAAGAGTTGAAGGAGCTGAAGAAGCAACTCGATATTCAAGAGAGAATGGGTCTCATCCGGCCTAGTTCTTCTCCGTGGGGTTGTGGTGTTCTTTTTGTGAAGAAGAAGGATGGAACGGGCCGACTTTGTGTTGACTACCGTCCATTGAACAAGAAGACCATCAAGAACAAATACCCACTTCCCAACATCAGCGAGCTGTTCGAACAACTCAAAGGTGCCCAAGTATTATCCAAGCTTGATCTCTGTATGGGTTATCATCAGATTCGAATCCGTGAACAAGATATTCCCAAGACAGCTTTCAGGACAAGCTATGGTTCATATGAGTACACTGTCATGTCTTTTGGCCTCGTCAACGCTCCTCCGACTTTCTCTCGCATGATGAACTTCATCTTCAACGCCTACACCAATGACTTCGTTTTGGTCTATCTCGACGACATTCTGGTTTTCTCGAAGAACAAGGAAGATCATGCCAAGCACTTGCGTTTGGTACTCGATAAGCTCAAAGAACACAAGTTCTACGCCAAGTTCTCCAAGTGCGAATTTTGGCTCGATGAGGTTCTTTATCTTGGTCATATAATCTCTGCCAAGGGCATTGCGGTGAATCCTGAGAAGGTGTCTGCAATTGTGAATTGGGAACCTCCTCAGAACGTGAAGCAACTCCGTAGCTTCCTCGGTCTCGCAAGCTACTGCCGAAGATTCATTGAAAACTTTTCCAAGATCGCGAAGCCTCTCTCAAATCTTCTCCAGAAGCACGTCAAGTACGTTTGGTCTCCGGGGTGTGACATTGCTTTCAACACTTTGAAAGAGAAATTGATCACTGCTCCAGTTCTCACTCCGCCTGATGAATCCAAGTCGTACGAGGTCTTTTGTGATGCCTCTCTCCAAGGTCTTGGCGCAGTGTTGATGCAAGATAAGAAAGTTGTTGCTTATACCTCTCACCAGTTGAATCCCAATGAGAAGAACTACCCCACTCATGATCTCGAGTTGGCGGCAGTTGTGCATGCTCTCTTGACTTGGAGACATCTCTTATTGGGAAGAAAAGTGGACATTTTCACTAATCACAAGAGTCTCAAGTACATCTTCACTCAGCCTAATCTCAACCTCAGGCAAACTCGATGGGTCGAAATGATTCAAGAGTATAATCCGAGTATCGAGTATACTCCAGGCAAGGCCAATGTGATTGCTGACGCATTGAGCAGGAAGGCTTATTGCAATAGTCTCATTCTCAAGCCTTATCAACCCGAGCTTTGTGAAGCTTTCCGCAAACTTAATCTGCAAGTTGTTCCTCAAGGTTTCCTCGCCAACCTTCAAGTCTCTCCTACCTTGGAAGACCAGATTCGCCAAGCTCAGCTTCTTGATGCTATGGTGAAAAAGGTGAAGATTGGGATTGCCAAGAGTCAACCCAAGTACAAGTTCTACCGCCTTGATGACAAGGACACTCTCTTCTTCGAGGATCGTATTGTTGTGCCCAAAGGTGACCTCCATAAAGTGATCATGAAGGAGGCTCACAATTCTCTCCTCTCCATCCACCCTGGGAGCACGAAGATGTATCAGGACCTCAAGCAGGCTTACTGGTGGACTCGAATGAAGCGCGAGATTGCTCAATTCATGAAAGAGTGTGATGTCTGCATAAGAGTGAAGGCAGAACACCAAAGGCCAGCTGGTCTCATCCAACCTCTTGCCATTCCAGAATGGAAGTTTGACCACATTGAGATGGACTTCGTGACTGGGTTTCCAAAGTCCAAACGTGGCAATGATGCTATATTCGTTGTCATCGACAAACTCACTAAAGTGGCTCACTTTCTGCCTATTAAAGAGTCAATCACTGCAGCTCAATTGGCGGAACTCTATACCTCTCGAATTGTCTCTCTGCACGGTATTCCACAAGTGATCTCTTCAGACCGTGGCAGCATCTTTACCTCCAAGTTTTGGGATTCTTTTCAGAAGGCCATGGGCACCAACATCCGCTTCAGCACAGCTTTCCATCCTCAAACTAGCGGTCAAGTCGAGCGTGTCAATCAGATTCTTGAAGATATGCTCAGGGCTTGTGTGATCTCCTTCGGCATGAAGTGGGAGGATTGTCTTCCATATGCTGAATTCTCCTATAACAACAGTTTTCAAGCAAGTTCGGGCAAGGCCCCATTTGAAATTCTGTATCGCAGGAAGTGCCGTACCCCTCTCAACTGGTCTGAAACCGGTGAACATCAGCTTCTCGGAAATGACTTAATCACAGAGGCAGAGGAGATGTGCAAAGTCATTCGAGATAACCTCAAAGCAGCCCAATCCCGTCAGAAGAGCTACTATGACAGTAAGCACCGTGATTTGGCTTTCGAGATTGGCGATCATGTTTACCTCCGCGTCTCTCCTATGAAAGGTACTCGTCACTTCGGTATCAAAGGGAAGCTTGCCCCCAGATACATGGGACCTTTCAAGATTGTCAGCAAGAGAGGCGATCTCGCCTATCAACTCGAGCTTCCTTCAAACTTTGCAAATGTTCATGATGTGTTCCATGTCTCTCAGCTCCGAAAATGCTTCAAGACTCCTGACCGCACCGTCAACTTCGAGGACATTGAGCTTCAAGAAGATCTCTCTTATCGTGAGCACCCAGTTGCTATTCTTGAAGAGACTGAACGCAAGACTCGCAACAAGTCAATCAAATTCCTCAAAGTCAAGTGGTCCCACCATTCCGACCGTGAAGCTACCTGGGAACGCGAGGATCACCTCCGTTCTGAGTACCCGGTGTTCTTTCAGTCCTAGATCTCGGGACGAGATCCTTTCGTAGTGGTGGAGTGTTGTAACACCCCGGATATGATTTACCCAATTTGTACTCCAACTCTTGCCGTTTCCGGCCTTAAGTTATTTTATTTTCTTGGGTTCGGGTCTTTGTCTCCGTGTGTTGTTATCGTTGTCATGCATCACTTATCATGTCATCATGTGCATTGCATTTACATATGTGTTCATCTCATGCATTCAAGCATTTTCCCCGTTGTCCGTTTCACATTCCGGCGCTTCGTTCTCCTCCGGTGGTCATTTCTACCTTTCTTTCGTGTGTGGGGATTAAACATTTCCGGATTGGACCGAGACTTGCCAAGCGGCCTTGGTTTACTACCGGTAGACCGCCTGTCAAGTTTCGTATCATTTGGACTTCATTTGATACTCCAACGGTTAACCGAGGAACCGAAAAGGCCTCGTGTGTGTTGCAGCCCAACACCCCTCCAAGTTGGCCCAAAACCCCCCAAAACCTTCTCCATCATCTAGAGCGTTCGATCACGATCGCGTCGCCGAAAACCGCACCTCATTTGGACTCTCCTAGCTCCCTCTACCTCTATAAATAGAACCCCATTTCCAATTCCCGGATCTTCTCCCCCCTAACCCTAAAAATCGGATCTCCGCCGCCGCCGGACACGTCCGGACGGAGCCGGACGCGTCCGAATCCGCCACCGCCAACCGCCGCCTGCCACGTGGCACGCCGCCACCCGCGCCCGCTCCGGACCGCTCCGGCCCG
>NC_041384.1:225084758-225091336 GCF_002162155.2 Triticum dicoccoides
CTTCTCCTCCATCTCCGGCCGCCCGGGCCACCGCACCGCCATCGCCGGACCACGCTGCTCCGGAAAATGTGAAGTGGACGTTCCGGCACGAATCTCCGCAATTACTTGTTCGGATTTTACATATTGATCATTTTGCACTAGAATCAAGCTTTTTGAGGGGTCGTCTCGCCGAGTCGCCCCGGCCGCCGCCGGCCAACTCCGTCGCCGCGCCGGTCGCCGCATCGCCGCACCACGCCCCTCGCCGGCGGAGCCGAGCTCCACCCCGGCCACCTCGCCGCCTCCCCGAGCTCTGGCCACCTCGGCTTCTTCTCTGGCGAACAGCTCCGATGACCTCGGGAGACGTGCCAGATCTGAGATCTAAAATCTCGAGGGTTGACTTTTTGCCCGAAACCCTAGTTCATATGCTCCTGTTCATCGCATCGTAACTCCTCATCCATAGCTTCGTTTTGGGCATATAGCATATCAGAATGTTCGCCTCAGAGAGCACATCATTTCATTCCATTGCATCATTTTCATTTGAGCTCATCTTGATGCCCGAAATGCTGTTAGAAGAGTGCTACTTGAGATAATTGTCAGATCTGCTGCTCCATTTAGATATTTGTCATTTTTGCCATGATTATTGTGTGCATGATATGCCCATGAGCTCTACATATCTTTTGTTAAGGGTTTTGCCATCTTTCTAGAGGTGTGACCCATGTATTTTTGTGATGTGTGTGGTGTCTAGCACAAGCTTGCAAAGTGAGGCACTTGGTAATGCTGATTTCAGGGACTTAGCATTTCCACAAAGTCTTTGAGCTGTTTATCTCATATGGCCATATGTTCATGTTGTTTCCTAGTGATCCGTGCCTCTTTTGAGGATGATCAGTAAGGATGTTTTGTTAATCTTGTAGTGCTCTATCCATCCATGTCTTTGTTTGCAATTATGGAGCACCCTAGCTTGAGTCAATCGAGCTCTACTTTTGTAGCATGTAGTTTTGTTGCTCCAAAGAGTGCTATCTGATCTGAAATTCCAGACAAGTGTTAATTTCACTAAGTCTGAGATCTGTTTGTCATATGCATTTTTGCCATGCTTGTTTGAACCTGTTAATGGATGAATTGGCCGTAGCTCAGTGCTATACTTTTGTTAAGCATCATGAATGCATCCCTGTCATGTATTTTGTTGTCATGTTTGGGTGCTATAGCATGTTCATCTTGTTGCATTTAGATGGCTACTTGCTGTAAATCGCAGAACGTGGTCATATTTGAATTGCTTGCCATTTCCAAACCGTAGCTCCGATTCCGGCGTTCTTTATATCGTTTTCAAGAGATTTCATCTCATCTTTCCAGTGGCACACTTGGATTCCCAAGTTGAGGCCAGGGTCATGCGTTCCTTGTCAAATCGTGCATATGCATCCCGCATCGCATCCGGCATAGCATACCATCTTTGCATCATGTTGTTCGAGCTTTGCATGTGGTTGATTGTTCCGTTTGCTTGTTTGTCTTGTTTGGGTAGAGCCGGGAGACGAGTTCGCTAACGGGGAGCCCGTTGAGTTTGCTTTCGAGGATCTAGTCAACTCTGACAACTTTGCAGGCAAGATGATCATACCCTCGAAATCACTACTATCTTTGCTATGCTAGATTGCTCGCTCTTTTGCTATGCCAATGCTACGATGCCTACCACTTGCTTTCAAGCCTCCCAAATTGCCATGTCAAACCTCTAACCCACCATGTCCTAGCAAACCGTTGATTGGCTATGTTACCGCTTTGCTCAGCCCCTCTTATAGCATTGCTAGTTGCAGGTGAAGATTGGAGACCGTTCCTTGTTGGAACAGTATTTACTTGTTGGGATATCATTATATTGCCATGTTATCTTAATGCATCTATATACTTGGTAAAGGGTGGCAGGCTCGGCCTCTCACCTAGTGTTTTGTTCCACTCTTGCCACCCTAGTTTCCGTCATATTGGGGTTATGTTCCCGGATTTTGTGTTCCTTACGCGGTTGGGTTATAATGGGAACCCCTTGATAGTTCGCCTTGATTAAAGCTTTTCCAGCAATGCCCAACCTTGGTTTTACCTTTTGCCACCTAGTGTTTTTTCCCTTGGGTGTCCGGAGCCCGAGGGTCATCTTATTAAACCCCCCCGGGCCAGTGCTCCTCTGAGTGCTGGTCCAACCCGTCAGCCGCCGGTGGCTACCAAGGGCAACTCTGGGCTGGCCTACCGGAAGTTTAGACAATCTGAGTGTGCCCTAAGAACGAGATATGTGCAGCTCCTATCGGGATTTGTCGGCACATTCGGGCGGTGTTGCTGGACTTGTTTTAACCTGTCGAAGTGTCTTGAAGAACCGAGGTACCGAGTCTGATCGGAACGTCTCGGGAGGAGGTCTATTCCTTCGTTGACCGTGAGAGCTTGTCATGGGCTAAGTTGGGACTCCCCTGCAGGGATTTGAACTTTCGAAAGCCGTGCCTGCGGTTATGGGCAGATGAGAATTTGTTAATGTCTGGTTGTAGATAACTTGAACCTTAACTTAATTAAAATGAATCAACTGAGTGTGTTACCGTGATGGCCTCTTCTCGGCGGAGTTCGGGAAGTGGACACGGTGTTGGAGTAATGCTTGCGCAGGTTGCTCTCTAGTTTCTCGCTCGTGCCTTGCCTCCTCTTCTCGCTCTCTCTTGCAAACAGGATAGCCACCATATATGCTAGCCGCTTGCTGCAGCTCCACTTATTTACCTTGCCTTGCCTATTAAGCTTAAATAGTCTTGATCGCGAGGGTGCGAGATTGCTGAGTCCCTGTGGCTCACAGATTACTTCCAAACCAGATGCAGGGCCTGATGATTCCGCTCCAGGTGACGCGCTTGAGCTCAAGTGGGAGTTCGATGAGGACTCTCAACGATACTATGTTTCCTTTCCTGATGATCAATAGTGGTGCCCAGTTGGGGTGATCGGGACCGTGTCGCATGTTGGGTTATCTTTAATTTTGGCGCCGTAGTTGGGCCATGAGTGTTTGAATGATGTAATGTTATTTATGTACTTGATTGACGTGGTGAGTGTAAGCCAACTATGCTATCTCCCCTTTTGTTATCTATATTAGATGGGATGTTGTGACATATGCCTTCAATGCGATTATGTCTCTAAGTCGTGCCTCGACACGTGGGAGCTATAGTCGCATCGAGGGTGTTACATCCTAAGTCGGGGAAGGCTCTGATTACCAACTTGTAACACCCACGATGCGGCTATATCTCCCACGTGTCGGAGCACGACTTAAAGGCATAACCGCATGGTAGGCATGTCGCAAGAGGGGTAATCTTTACACATCCCATGTACTGAATAAGAAAGGAATAAGGAGTTGGCTTACAATTGCCACTTCACACAATACATAAATATATCATACATCATCTAGAATACAATCAAGGTCCGACTACGGAACCAAATAAATAAACAAAACCCCAAATGCTAGATCCCCGATTGCCCCAACTGGGCTCCTCTACTGATCATCCAGAAAAGACACGTAGTAACGGCCAGAATCCTCGTCGAACTCCCACTTGAGTTCAGTAGCGTCCCCTGCACTGGCATCATCGGCACCTGCATATGTTTTGGAAGTATCTGTGAGTCACGGGGACTCAGCAATCTCACACCCTCGTGATCAAGACTATTTAAGCTTAAAGGTAGGAAAGGGTAGTGAGGTGGAGCTGCAGCAAGCACTAGCATATATGGTGGCTAACTTATGCAAAAGAGAGTGAGAAGAGAAGAAAAGAACGGTCGAGAAGCTAATAATGATCAATAAGTGATCCTGAAGCTACTTACGTTCACGCATAACACGAGACCGTGTTCTCTTCCCGGACTCCGCCGAAAAGAGACCATCACGGCTACACTCGCGGTTGATTCATTTTGATTAAATTAAGTTTCAAGTTTTTAAAACCGGATATTAACAAATTCCCATCTGCCCATAACCGCGGGCACGGCTTTCGAAAGTTCATAACCCTGCAGGGGTTTCCCAACTTAGCCCATCACAAGCTCTCATGGTCAACGAAGGATTTTCCTTCTCCTAGGAAGACCCGATCAGACTCGGAATCCCGGTTACAAGACATTTCGATAATGGTAAAAAACAAGACGAGCAAAGCCGCCCAAGTGTGCCGACAAATCCCGATAGGAGCTGCACATATCTCGTTCTCAGAGCACACCGGATGAGCCAGACATCACTCAGGTTGGACCAACACTAAGAGAAGCACTGGCACGGGGGTTTAAAATAAAGATGACCCTTGAGTTCGCGAAACCCAAGGGAAAAAGGCTTAGGTGGCAAATGGTAAATCCAAGGTTAGGCCTTGCTGGAGGAGTTTTATTCAAGGCGAACTGTCAAGGGGTTCCCATAACACCCAACCGCGTAAGGAACACAAAATCAAGGAACATAACACCGGTATGATGGAAACTAGGGCGGCAAGAGTGGAACAAAACACCAGGCATAAGGCCGAGCCTTCCACCCTTTACCAAGTATATAGGTGCATTAAAGTAAACAAGATATAATAATGATATCCCAATAATAAACATGTTCCAACAAGGAACAAACTCCATCTTCATCTGCAACTAGCAACGCTATAAGAGGGGCTGAGCAAAGCGGTAACATAGCCAAACAATGGTTTGCTAGGAAAGGTGGGTTATAGGCTTGACATGGCAATATGGGAGGCATGTTATAGCAAGTGGTAGATATCGCGGCATAGAAAAAGAGCGAACAACTAGCAAGCAAAGATAGAAGTGATTTCGAGGGTATGGTCATCTTGCCTGCAAAGTTCTCCGAGTTGACGAAAGCTTGATCCTCGTAAGAGTACTCAATGGGTTCCTCGATCACATACTCGTCTCCCGGCTCTACCCAAAGCAAGAACACAAGCAAAGGACCAACAATCAATCACGGTGCAATGCGCAAGCAACATGATGCAAAACATGGCATGATATGTGAGATGTGATATGCAATGCATATGCATGCTCCGGAAGGAACAGATTGATCAAGGCATCAACTTGTCAAACCAAGTGCTCCGCTTGAAAGATGAGTTGATTTCGGTCGAAATCGATATAAAGATCACCGGAATCGGATGCACGGTTTGCAAATGGCAAGCAAAACAAGAATGGCACAATTCTGCGATTAACAGCATGATGCCATCTAGAATGCAACAATAAACTAAGCTACTACACTCCAACATAACAACAAAGCACATGGAAGTGATCTACTCACGATGCTTGACAAAATATGAACACTGAGCTACGGCTAAAACACACTAGAATAGGTTCAAAGAAGCATGGCAAAAGTGAGAAAGATATCAGCTTCACAGACTTGGTGAAAATACTAACATGTCAGGAATTAACATCAGGAAGCCAGGTTTAGAGCAAGCAAACAACATGCTACAGAATCAGAACATAGCAAACAAAGGAATGGCATGAATCTACTCAAAGCATATAATAAAAGTCTGTTACTGACAATGAGCCAAAAGGGAACAGAAAATATGATGGCATCCATGTAAACATAGCAAGTTTCGTTAACAGATTCAGACTTAGCTGAAAACTGAGCATGGCATATACAGAATAATGAAGGCATCTTTGCGAGCTCGATTCACTCACCACAAGGCATTGCATGACAAACTAAGAATAGCAACAACAAGATGACATGTTCATAATGCTAACCATGTCAAGAACTAGTTTATAGCATGCTTGGATCAACTACAACAACCATGGAAAAATTGATTAACATGTAAACAATCTGCCAGGAACATTTTATAGCAAAAGTAGAGCACGATTAAGGCATGCTAGGGCACTCCATAAATGCAAACATGGGCATGGATGGATAGATCGTAACCACATGTCAAAATCATCCTTACTGAAGATACTCAAAACAAGCATGGATCACTCTGTAGCATCATGGTTACATGGCATAAAAATAACAGCGGGAAAATGACTTAGTGAAATCCTAAGTCCCTGAAATCAGCAATATCACGAAAGCTACTTTGCATGCTTGTGCTAGCCACCACAAAGATCACAAAAATACATGGCATACACCCATGTAAAGATGGCATGGCATAGTCCAAAACACATGTAGAGCTCATGTTCATAAGAAGCACACAACAAATGTGGCAAAAATGACAAATCCTCATACTCTGCTAAGAATCAGCACCTAACAATTTATAGCACTCTTGCATCCACCATTTAGGCATCAAGATGGGCTCAAACAGGCATGTCACAATGGAACAAATGAAGAGCACATCATGATGAACATTTTGATATATTGCACGTACAAAACGGAGCACCACACGTAAAGTTATGGCATGATGAACAAGGCCTGGAAATGTTTCACAGGTAAAGACTTAGTGGAAAATTACCCCTCCAGACTGGATCTAGGGTTTCGTGGCGTGGAAAACGAGGATCACCGGAAAAACGCTAGCCGGAGTTGGAGGTCGCCGGAGTTGTGGGACTTGCCGGATCCGGGCTGCAGGGTCGTCGGAGTTACGACGCGGAGGCGGGGGCGGCGTCGGGGCGAGGTGGCGGTGGCGCGCGGGCGGAAGCGCGTGGCGAAGGAGGCCGGCGCCGGCGGGAAGCAGGCGGCGGAGGAAGGCGGCGCC
>NC_041384.1:225091753-225120916 GCF_002162155.2 Triticum dicoccoides
ACGGTGACGGGGACACATGGCGGGCACCAATTCGCCGGGCGGCGGCTGATCCTGTCCAGCGAGGCCGGACGTGTCCGGTGGCGGCGAGGGAGGATTTTTTTTTTTTAGGGTTTCGCCCGAAATTTTGAGAGGGTGCACCTATTTATACCTAGAAGGAGGTGGGAGTGTCCAAATGAGGTGTAGTTTTTGACCACGCGATCGTGATCCGACGGCGGAGGACATGGGATAGGTTTCGAAAGGTTATTGGGCTGTTTTGGAGGGGTGTTGGGCTGCAACACACACGAGGCCTTTACGGTCCCCCGATTAACCGTTGGAGTATCAAACGGACTCCAAATGGCACGAAACTTGACAGGCGGTCTACCGGTGGTGTACCAAGGCCGCCTAGCAAATCTCGGTCCATTCCGAGGAAGTTTAACACCCGCTCACGAAAAGAGGCAAAAGGGGGCGCTGGAGGACGTAGGAGTGTCGGATTGCAAAACGGACAATGGGGAAAATGCTCGGATGCATGAGGCGAACATGTATGCAAATGAGATGCACATGATGACATGATATGAAATGCATGACATGGAAAAAATGCAAAATGAAGACAAAACCCAACCACGAAGGGAAAATCATAACTTAGAGCCGAAAATGGCAAGAGTTGGAGTACAAATATGGTAAGTTACATCCGGGGTGTTACATCTAGCCCTGTCGTGCAAGCCACGTGCCAGGGCGAGGTTGTACACGCCCCGGGGGCTCTCCACAGTAGGGAGCCCCCTCCCACATACCAGTGGAAGCACCATGCTCCGCGCTAGCAGTCGACACTACCGAGTAGCGGCTATGCCCGTGCAAGTGCGGAAGCGCCATGGTCCGTCCTGGTGATAAACAACTGAGGGTGGCCTCACGGCCGTATCAACCTCAGGGAGCCTCCGGGCTCGGTGTTTGGCCTCATCGCAACGCCTTCCCTCGGGAGAGCCACGCGTACGCCACCCGCCAGGTCCCTTGGACCCGGTCGTCGCCCCCCTCCCCGAGCCGAGCCTCGGCGAGGACAAAGGTATGAAGGTTGTTTGAACGTCAAGGGGGACTCCTGAGCATCGTGACTCGAGAGCCTAACTGACCACATAGCCCGTCACTCCTTGGTCCATCCTGGTCTCCGGTCGGCCCAACAGCGGTTGAGGTATGCGCGGGGTCGGGCCCTGCCGACGTAGAACATAAGACCTACCATTGCATCTCCTTTCCACAAGCTGTTTGCGCGTCAAGGGGGACTCCTGAGCATCGCGACTCAGGAGCCTGGCTGGTCACGTAGCCCCTCAGTCCTTGGGTCCGTCCTGTTCTCTAATCGGTCCAACAGCGGTTGAGGTATGCGCGGGGCCGGCTGTGCCGACGTAGAACATAAAGCAAATAGGAAGAAAATCGCAAAATCTCAAAGCAAATATACAAGACATATTGTTCTCCGAATACCAAACACAATTTTAAACGCATCCACGAGGCACGCTACATGTTGCAGGAGTTTCAACAGGAAAGGAGCCGCAAGCTAGTCATCCCTCGATGCCGCCGGCACCTGCAAGAGGTGCCCCCTCGTGGGTGGCGTCGCCTTCACCTGCACCACCGGTCGAAGGCGCGGGGGCGAAGGCGTCGAACTTCTCCAGCAGGGCTTCCACCTGACCTCTCACGGCTGCAGCGGTGGCTGAGCAGTGTTCATCAGCCACGGGCTCCAGCAGCTCGTTAAGGCGGGCGGCAGGATCGCGAAGATGGAGGTGGCAGAAGACGCCCGTCAGCGCGGCTAAAGAAAGGACGCGAGCCTCTACCTCTGCCATGGGGCCGATGCTGTGCACGACTTCCTCAAGCGCTTCGACCAAGTAAGGAAGCAACTGGGCGGGGCCGTCCTCATTGGTGGCCAACGGCTTCTCCAAGCCCTTCTCATAGAGTGACTTCAGGGCCTCGCGAGACCTCTTCTACAGAAGCGCGAAGGTCGCACGGTCCTCGGCCAGAACCTTCGCCTTGGCTTCAAGATCGACCCCCTTCGCCTCCATCTTCTGCTCCAGCCCCTCCAGCCGACTGCGTTAAGTGGCCTGTGCCTTCGCCAACTCCCCTAGCTCGGCGTCGCGGTTCTTGATGGCGTCCTCCTGTGCCCTCATCTCCTCCTCCTTCGCCTGGCGGCCGCGAGCTTCTTCTACGCGCTCATCACGCGACTCTTCAGCTCGTCCTCCAGCGCCCGACAGCGGTCTTGCGCGGCTTCGGCGTCCTTCAGCGCCACCTCGCAATCATTCGCAGCTTGAGCGACGGCCTGCTTCTCCTTCTCGGAGATCGTCACGGCCTGGCTCAGCGCCGCTCGAACTGCTGCGTCAGACTGAAGCCAGCCGGAGGCCAGCTCCATGCGCCCGGCTACCAGGCGCGGATCCACGCCCAGGAGATCTTCTCGCAGCTGAGTCATCTCTGAAAGGGCACGCTCCAAGACAGCAGAGGAGGCAGAAGAACCTGGGAGTAATGGCGCGGCAGAAGGAGGAGGTGACGTCGTTCCCAGGGCTTGGGGGACCAAGGGCTCCTGAGCCTCCAGGACCTCAGCAGCCGAACCGAACATCGGCACTTCCGGAGCCCGCGAGGCCTCGGGGGCTGACTCCTCCGGACAAGGCCCCTCCGGGCTTTGCGAGGGTGATAGGGCCGGAGAGATAAGAGAGTTGTCATTTCCTTTCTCCATGGAGGGGGGTGTGGCCGCTACATATGGTTCAGTCCCAGGCGTGGGTGCTGCACCCTCTTTCCTCTTCTTCGCTGAAGGCGGCGGCCTGGTCAAACAAGGACGAACGTTAGGAGGCAGCAGTATAAGCAAGAAAAAGATGAAGCTCAAGCACTTACTAGTCCACAGCAGCGTAGTCCACCCTCCGCTTAGCGAGCTTGAAGCCGGAAAGCTTCGCAACCCGAGGCGTGGGACGCCAGCTCCAGAAGCAGAAGCAGGAGCGGCAGCTGGGCCAGAAGCGGCTCCAGACGGCGGCGAAGCAGAAGCAGCGTCCCGGGAGATCAACGTCGATCGGTCCCTTGTCGGGATGACGGGCGGCTTCCCCTCCTCCCGGCGGGCGCCGACCACGTCATCGTCAGCAAAGGCACGAAGGATGTCAGCTTTGCTCAAGGGGGAGGTCTCCCCCATCCCTTCGGGGGTCACCTCCGAGTCTTCCTCCTCCCCCTCTTCCTCCCCGTGGGACTCATCAGAAGACAGCTCCACCGGCTTCGGTACCGCAGGGGCCCCGGTAGGCGCCGGCAGCATCAGCATGTGCCCGTCAAAAGTCGGCCTGGAAGCCACGACCTGCGCCCCGTCCTCACGGCGAAACAAGGGGGTGAAGATGCTCGGGGGAAACTCCTGGTCGTCTCCAACTAGGAGGCGGAGAACTGCGGCCAGCTCCTCGCCGAACAAGGCCTTCGGGCTCAAGCGAACCTTGTCCTCTCTGTCCCAAAGCTCCCACAAGGGGAGCGTGCGGGCTTGAAGAGGGGCCACGCGTAGCATCAGGAATTCTCTTAGGAGCATGGCCCCTGTAATCTTGGCTGCCCTCGCGTTTCCTGGCTTCAGGTCGGACTTCATCTGCTCCAGCACCAACGTCGCCCGCTCGTCGGTGAGCTTCGCGCAGGACCACCCCTTGTCGGACTAGGGCATCTCCGTCGGCAGCGTCAAGTGTGGGTGGATGCATTTAGCGTCCATCATGGCCCACTTGCTCCGGAAGCCTTCAACTTTCTTCCCGGTCTTCGAGATCAAGTTGGCCTTGCCGGCCACGATGAAATTGACACACCCGGAGGCATGACCCTCCTTGACGCGGAGGAAGAAGAAGTAGCGTAGAAGGGCCATGAACGGCATCATGCCGAGGTACGCCTCGCAGTAGTAGGCGAAGATCGACAAGAGAAGGATAGAGTTGGGATGAAGATGCAGCGCCTGCAACCCGTAGTGGTCAAGGACCTCGTAAAACAAGTCAGAGAAGGAGGGAACCAGCCCTGCGACGATGCTGTTCGTGAATAAGCGGAAGAAGGTGCTTCCCTCGGGCTCTGGCACGTCAGAGCCAGCCCGGAGTCTAGTATTCCCCTTCTTGTTGCTTTCCCCCGCCGTCAGCAAGCGCGTGGTGGCGAGGTTCTTCTCCGAGATATTGGGTGCGTTGAGAGCTGGCTCGTACCAAGCCGGCGACGAGGCGGGCTTGACCCTCCAGGGCGCCATTAGTCGCTGATGCAGGAAAGGATGGGAGTAGATCTGGAGATTTCGGAGGCAGGGCGCAAGAAAGGGGATCTGAGCAAGGTGATAGGAAGCAATGAAGGCAAGCGCTGTCTACACCAGCCTTTTGACAGTCAGGCAGTTGTAGAGGCAGCGTGGGGAAGCGGAGACGCCCACGTCCAATCAACCGGCACGCATCGACCAAGGCCGCAAGCTATTGGGGACCGCGGCGCTCCGCACTTGCCCCTTGGCTTCGCCTCGAAGCCAAGCCCGAGCGCACCTTGGGACCGGGGATACTGTCGGCGTTCTGGGAATGGGGGTCCCCAGACTTGCCTGCCTGCGGCCCATGGCGTGGCTCTACGAGCGGGCCCGTATGACCCATCTTCACCAACAAGCACTCAAGACCCTCGCGAGGGGCCAAGCCTCGCGAGGCGGATGACACAAGACCTCCTCAGGAGCGCCCTCACCAGGCTGGCTCGCGAGGGGCAAAGAGTTCAAGGCAAGGCAAACCTCGCGAGGTTTCAGTAACATGAGCCATGACGATCAAGATCAGGCGGGCGCCAACACGCCCAGTGTCCTTGTTCTCCCTTTGGTGCTAAGGAAGCAAGCACAGGCGCGGAGTACCGAGGCGTCAAGCAAAGGTTTCCATATCAGTGCAACGAGACCAAGACCAGTAGGACGGCAAGATGGAGGTCACCATGGAGCCCAAGGCGGCGTCACCACCAGAGCCTTTTGCAGGCGAAGACTGCTTTTGTCACGATAAGCTGTACTAGCTGTCCCCTTTCAAATTGGTTGTTGTTGGCTCCCTTCCTACTCAATATTTGGGGAGAGGACCGGGGCTTCTATAAATAGGACTAGCCACCACCATAGCTAGGAGAGAGAAAAGGAGAGATCCGGACAACCACAAGATCACCAAGCACAAGAACACCTCTCCTCAGGAGGTTGTTCTTCCCCTTGTACTGTTCATCCTTAGCCCAGGAGGAAATCCACTACCAGCACACTAGAGTAGGGTATTACACCACAACGGTGGCCCGAACCTGTATAAATCTTGTGTCCTTTGTGTTGCGAGTTCGTCGAGTTAGCCCGGGAGATCTTAGCGAAGCTAGGACGTGGATTGGTAGGGGGAGATCTTCACGCGCACCCCAGTGTTCGAACCTTGAGGGTTTTGCTGGAACCCGAGATCTGACAAAGCTATGCAAGAAGAGCTTCAACAGTTCGAGCTGAACAATGTAGGGGAACTGATCAAGCGTCCTGATCCTCGCAAGCACAATATCATAGGCATAAAATGGATATATCGCAACAGACAAGATGAGCATGGTCAAGTTGTCAGAAACAAGGCTCGTCTCATTGCTCAAGGATACACTCAAGTTGAAGGGATTGACTTCGATGAAACATTTGCTCCGGTGGCTAGTCTTGAAGCCATTCGCATTCTGCTAGCCTATGCCAACCACCACAACATCCTTCTATATCAAATAGATGTGAAGAGTGCCTTTCTCAATGGCAAGATTGAAGAAGAAGAAGTGTATGTTGCACAACCACCTGGCTTTGAAGATCCAAAACATCCTGATATGGTTTACAAGCTCAACAAGCCCCTCATGCTTGGTATGACACACTCAAAGACTTCCTGAAGAGCAAAGGCTTCAAACCTGATTCCCTGGATCCCACTCTCTTCAAAAAGACATACGATGTCGAACTGTTTGTGTGCCAGATCTATGGGGACGACATTATCTTCGGCTGCACCGACAAAAGATACAGTGATGAGTTTGGACACATGATGCAAGAGCAATATCAGATGTCCATGATGGGTGAGCTGAAGTTCTTCCTTGGTCTTCAAATCCGTCATCAAAGCAACGGCATCTTCATATCTCAAGAGAAATACCTCAAAGATTTCCTGCAGAAGTTTGGAATGCAAGACTGCAAGGGATACACGACGCTAATGCCAACCAAAAGTCATCTGGGCCCCGACGACAATGGTAAAGAGTTCGATGAGAAGGTACACCGCTCCATGATTGGTTCTTTACTCTATTTGTGTGCATCTAGGCCAGATATCATGTTTAGCGTTTGCATGTGTGCCCGATTCCAAGCGGCACCAAAGGAGTCGCATCACTTAGCTGTGAAGCGAATTATTCGGTATTTGTCTTACACCCCAACACTAGTATTATGGTATCCAAAGGGCTCAGACTTTGATCTAGTTGGATTCTCAGATGTTGATTATGCTGGTGACAAGGCTGATCGCAAGTCTCCATCACGCACATGTCACTTTCTTGGATGATCTCTTGTCTGTTGGTCTTCAAAGAAGCAGAACTATGTGTCTCTCTCCGCTGATGAATTTGAATACATTGCTACTGGATCTTGCTGCGCTCAGCTTCTATGGATGAAGCAAAATCTCAAGGACTATGGCATCCATCTGAAGCAAGTGCCACTCTACTGCGACAATGAAAGCGCCATCAAGATTGCCAACAACCCAGTTCAACATTCGAAGACAAAGCACATTCAGATCCATCATCGCTTTCTCAGAGATCATGTCATGAAGGAAGATATTGATATCATTCACGTCAACACTGAAGAGCAATTGGAAGATATCTTCACAAAGCCCTTGAATGATAAAAGGTTTTGCAAGTTGCGATGTGAGCTAAATATCTTAGAATCCTCGAATGTCCTGTAATTGGACACACATCCTAACGCTTGTGTATGTGATGACTTAGATGTGCAACACACAAGTAACGTATATCTTCAAATAATGAAGACATACACTCTAAGTGTGAATACATTAATGTGGAATTTGACTTCGGAGTGCCATGATAATTGTGCGCCGTGTCTGGGTCTAATACTTCCTATAAGTGGGTAACGCCACCACCAAACTCTTGGTTGAAGTGTTTTTATTGACTTCACATTTGCATGGTCTTCGCATTTAGTTTGTCTTCAACACTGTTTTGATCTCATGTTTATCTTCACAATATTGATGTGGTCTCATACTGATATATATATACATTTGTGTTCTGTCCTCTACAGCATTCACTTATAGATATGTCTTCGTGTTTGAATCTTTTGATCTAAGTGAATGTGATCGGACCCTAACCCCCTCTATGCTTCTACCTCGGATTCTATCTATCCAAATCATATGCATTCTATTGAAACTGTCGATTGTCTTCACTGAATCCTTGTCAGTAGAAGACACAGAGACAAAAATTGAATCTGTTTTAATGATATATCCTTTTTGCCTAAAACCCAGAGAAGCCGGAACGACCACCCGACAATCCGGGCTGCAGGGTCGTCGGAGTTACGACATGGAGGCGGGGGCGGCGCCGGGGCGAGGTGGCGGTGGCGCGCCGGCGGAAGCGCGTGGCGGAGGAGGGCGGCGCTGTCTGGAAGCGGGTGGCGGAGGAAGGCAGCGCTGGCGGGAAGCGGGCGGCGGAGGAAGGTGCGGGGCGGCGCAGCTTCTCGCGGTCGGCGGCGGCGATGGTTCGGGCCCTGTGGGCCAGATCTGGGCCGCACGGGCCCGCGGCAGCGCGTGGTGGGAACGGCAGCGACGGGGACACGTGGTGGGAACCAATTCGCCGGGCGGCGGCGGATCCTGTCCAGCGAGGCCGGACGTGTCCGGTGGCGGCGAGGGAGGATTTTTTTTAGGGTTTAGCCCGAAATTTTGAGAGGGTGCACCTATTTATACCTAGAAGGAGGTAGGAGTGTCCAAATGAGGTGTAGTTTTCGACCACGTGATCGTGATCCGTCGGCGGAGGACATGGGATAGGTTTGTAAGGGTTATTGGGCCGTTTTGGAGGGGTGTTGGGCTGCAACACACATGAGGCCTTTACGGTCCCCCGGTTAATTGTTGGAGTATCAAACAGACTCCAAATGGCATGAAACTTGACAGGCGGTCTACCGGTGGTGTACCAAGGCCGTCTAGCAAATCTCGGTCCATTCCGAGAAAGTTTAACACCTGCTCACGAAAAGAGGCAAAAGGGGGCGCTGGAGGACGTAGGAGTGTCGGACTACAAAACGGACAATGGGGAAAATGCTCGGATGCATGAGACGAACACGTATGCAAATGAGATGCACATGATGACATGATATGAAATGCATGACATGGACAAAATTCAAAACGAATACAAAACCCAACCACGAAGGGAAAATCATAACCTACAGCCGAAAATGGCAAGAGTTGGAGTACAAATATGGTAAGTTACATCCGGGGTGTTACATCTAGCCCTGTCGTGCAAGCCACGTGTCAGGGCGAAGCTGTACACGCCCCGGGGGCTCTCCACAGTAGGGAGCCCCCTCCCACGTACCAGTGGAAGCACCATGCTCCGCGCTGGGAGTCGACACTACCGAGGAGCGGCTATGCCCGTGCAAGTGCGGAAGCGCCATGGTCCGTCCTGGTGATAAACAACTGAGGGCGGCCTCACGGCCGTGTCATCCTCAGGGAGCCTCCGGGCTTGGTGTTTGGCCTCATCGCAACACCTTCCCTCGGGAGAGCCACGCGAGGGGGCTGGGCACTGGGGCTGCGCTCGAGTCACGCCCAAGCGTACGCAACCCGCCAGGTCCCTTGGACCCGGTCGTCGCCCCCCTCCCCGAGCCGAGCCTCGGCGAGGACAAGCCCCTCATGCATCCGAGCATTTTCCCCATTGTCCGTTTTGTAGTCCGAGCACTCAAGACCCTCGCGAGGGGCCAAGCCTCGCGAGGCGGACGACACAAGACCTCCTCGGGAGCGCCCTCACCAGGCTGGCTCGCGAGGGGCGGAGAGTTCAAGGCAAGGCAAACCTCGCAAGGTTTCAGTAACGTGAGCCATGACGATCAAGATCAGGCGGGCGCCAGCGCGCACAATGTCCTTGTTTCCCCTTTGGTGCTAAGGAAGCAAGCGCAGGCGCGGAGTGCCGAGGCATCAAGCAAAGGTTTCCATATCAGCAGGACGGCAAGACGGAGGTTACCATGGAGCCCAAGGAGGCGTCACCACCAGAGCCTTTTGCAGGCGAAGACTGCTTTTGTCATGATAAGCTGTACTAGCTGTCCCCTTTCAAATTGGTTGTAGTTGGCTCCCTTCCCGCTCAATATTTGGGGAGAGGACCATGGCTTCTATAAATAGGACTAGCCACCACCATAGCTAGGAGAGGGAAAAGGAGAGATCTGGACAACCACAAGATCACCAAGCACAAGAACACCTCTCCTCGGGAGGTTGTTCTTCCCCTTGTACTGTTCATCCTTAGCCCAGGAGGAAATCCACTACCACCACACTAGAGTAGGGTATTACACCACAACGGTGGCCCGAACCTGTATAAATCTTGTGTCCTTTGTGTTGCGAGTTCGTCGAGTTAGCCCGGGAGATCTTAGCGAAGCTAGGACGTGGATTGGTAGGGGGAGATCTTCGCGCGCACCCCAGTGTTCGAACCTTGAGGGTTTTGCCGGAACCCGAGATCCGACAAAGCTATGCAAGAAGAGCTTCAACAGTTCGAGCTGAACAATGTAGGGGAACTGGTCAAGCATCCTGATCCTCGCAAGCACAATATCATAGGCACAAAATGGATATATCGCAACAAACAAGATGAGCATGGTCAAGTTGTCAGAAACAAGGCTCGTCTCATTGCTCAAGGATACACTCAAGTTGAAGGGATTGACTTCGATGAAACATTTTCTCCGGTGGCTAGGCTTGAAGCCATTCGCATTCTGCTAGCCTATGCCAACCACCACAACATCCTTCTATATCAAATAGATGTGAAGAGTGCCTTTCTCAATGGCAAGATTGAAGAAGAAGAAGTGTATGTTGCACAACCACCTGGCTTTGAAGATCCAAAACAACCTGATATGGTTTACAAGCTCAACAAGGCACTGTATGGCCTCAAACAAGCCCCTCGTGCTTAACACACTCAAAGACTTCCTGAAGAGCAAAGGCTTCAAACCTGGTTCCCTGGATCCCACTCTCTTTACGAAGACATACGATGTTGAACTGTTTGTGTGCCAGATCTATGTGGACGACATTATCTTCGGCTGCACCGACAAAAGATACAGTGATGAGTTTGGACACATGATGCAAGAGCAATATCAGATGTCCATGATGGGTGAGCTGAAGTTCTTCCTTGGTCTTCAAATCCATCCGCAAAGCAACGGCATCTTCATATCTCAAGAGAAATACCTCAAAGATTTCCTGAAGAAGTTTGGAATGCAAGACTGCAAGGGACACACGACGCCAATGCCAACCAAAAGTCATCTGGGCCCCAACGACAATGGTAAAGAGTTCGATGAGAAGGTATACCGCTCCATGATTGGTTCTTTACTCTATTTGTGTGCATCTAGGCCAGATATCATGTTTAGCGTTTGCATGTGTGCTTGATTCCAAGCGGCACCAAAGGAGTCGCATCACTTAGCTGTGAAGAGAATTCTTTGGTATTTGTCTTACACCCCAACACTAGGATTATGGTATCCAAAGGGCTCAAACTTTGATCTAGTTGGATTCTCAGATGTTGATTATGCTGGTGACAAGGTTGTCTGTTGGTCTTAAAAGAAGCAGAACTGTGTGTCTCTCTCCACTGATGAATTTGAATACATTGCTGCTGGATCTTGCTGCGCTCAGCTTCTATGGATGAAGGAAAATCTCAAGGACTATGGCATCCATCTGAAGCAAGTGCCACTCTACTACAACAATGAAAGTGCCATCAAGATTGCCAATGACCCGGTTCAGCATTCAAAGACAAAGCACATTCAGATCCGTCATCGCTTTCTCAGAGATCATGTCATGAAGGAAGATATTGATATCATTCACGTCAACACTGAAGAGCAATTGGCAGATATCTTCACAAAGCCCTTGAATGATAAAAGGTTTTGCAAGTTGCGATGTGAGCTAAATATCTTAGAATCCTCGAATGTCCTGTAATTGGACACACATCCTAACGCTTATGCATGTGATGACTTAGATGTGCAACACACAAGTAACGTATATCTTCAAATAATGAAGACATACACTCTAAGTGTGAATACATTAATGTGGAATTTGACTTCGGAGTGCCATGATAATTGTGCGCCGTGTCTGGGTCTAATACTTCCTATACAGTGGGTAACGCCACCACCAAACTCTTGGTTGAAGTGTTTTTATTGACTTCACATTTGCATGGTCTTCGCATTTGGTTTGTCTTCAATACTATTTTGATCTCATGTTTATCTTCACAATATTGATGTGGTCGCATACTGATATATATATATATATATATATATATATATATATATATATACGTTTGTGTTTTGTCCTCTACATGATTCACTTATAGCTATGTCTTCGTGTTTGAATCTTTTGATCTAAGTGAATGTGATCGGACCCTAACCCCCTCTCTGCTTCTACCTCAGATTCTATCTATCCAAATCATATGCATTCTATTGAAACTGTCGATTGTTTCACTGAATCCTCGTCAATAGAAGACATAGAGACAAAAATTGAATCTGCTTTCATGATATATCCTTTTTGCCTAAAACCCGGAGAAGCCGGAACGACCACCCGACAATCCAGGCGTGCGTGGGAACATGGAACTACTTCCAATGTGTTGCATGCATGCCACGTGTCCTTCAGATGTGAACCGCCAGGGGCACCTGCATAATAATGTTGTGTCATCCCCGTCTCTATAAAGACACACCTCACCGCGGTCATTATCTCTTCTTCCACCTTCTCTCCTCGCACCAAAACCATAGCGCCTCCGCTAGCTCGCGACGACGCCGGAGACGAAGCGCTTAGCTGCCGCGACATCTTCGACGTCGTCTTCACGCCGGCTGCGGACCTCGTCCTCTCCGCCGCCACAGTAGGTGTCTTCCGTCGCCAAGTTAGGGCACGGGAGATTGAACTGCTCGGCCTCCCTCTCAACTTCGTCTAGCAGTTCTTCGTGTGGTAATTAAATCTCACTTTTACTGCCCCTTTGATTCATCAGATCCATCCACTTCAACCAGAAGTGGTTTCTAAGTTTGCAAATCTGGATCTATTTTGTTCGCATCTCATATCATGCCAAGTATGTTCACTTATGCTTCACTACTAGTTAGTTTCCTCACTTGTACTTATTCTTGGATTTGTACAAATATGGAACCAACTCTCATCAAATAAGTGAATGTCTTTGCACTATGAGGTCAATGTCTTCAAACTGATTTATTTTCAAAATCTTCTAAGGGATGCATATGACCTCTTCCCCTTCCCTCGCACCTCTAATGCTGTCATAGGTATATGTCCGTGGGAGAATCCCTTGGTTCTCATAGTCTGCATTTGTTTGCAGAGTTCTTATAGCGACACATCAATTCTCCTAAAGCCAGTTCCTATTTGACCAGCAGACGGAAGCCATTCATAGTTTTGAAGCCTTTCAGCTTGAATACTATGGCCACTGAAAAATTAGCTAGAAAGGGCGGCAGGCAGTGCCATGGGGATATAGCCAAGGACCTGCCACCAGATCTCTTTGAACTGTACAAGTCAGATCCTGAAGAAACCTATGGTGAGCGCAAGACATGAATCCCATGGATTCGAAGATACTGGGCCGAAGAATGGTTCGAGTACAAATTTGTGACCACTGAGTATGCTGGAAAGAACACCATCAAGCGACCATGGGGAGATATTATATACAGAGGTCTGCAGCACAAGTCCAAGCCCGAAGCTATTGCTCAAGGCTTCTATACGTGCATGGTCCGAGGACCACAGCCTGAAGATACCGACCCATCTAGTTTGCTATGGTGTCGCAAAGACAATCTCTTCAAGCACAACTTTCAATTTGCCAAAGAGTCTGCCAAGAAGAACAAGAAGCAGTTTGGTCTCGACTTCAACCCTGGTCCATCTGCTCCACAAGCTGATGGCACACGCGATGCCAATCCAAATGTGATCGGCCCCTTCTACAACCTCGAAGGTATCATCACTCATATTGCTGTCCAGGGGGCTACGGTGGACCACTCAGTTGGCGACGCAGATTCTTAAGATGCGCCAGCCCCATCGAAGCAGAAGCAAAAGCAATCAAAGGCTTCAAAGCCCTCTGCCGCACCAAAAAGTTTTGCATGGCCATTGTCCACTTCACCTCCTGAACCCAGTGTGCAGTCAGAAGATCTGTCTCGCGTCTCCAAGAAAAAGGAGAAGCCCAAGAAGAAGCCCATGAAGATTTCTGGGCATGAACTGACTCCAGCTGCCGTTCTGAGGAACAAAGATGAAACCATTGATCTGTCAAGCAACGAAGACTTTGGTGATGATGCTCATGAGCTTCTGATAAAGAGCAAGCAAGAGGTGGAGATCTTCAACGATCTTCCCCTCTTTGATGTAGAAATTTTGAACAGCTTCATTGATGAGTGGTTCAATGACCAGAGCATCAGCATCGATGATCTTCAGTTGCCAGTGGACATCAGTGTCACCTTCCATGGAGCCATTGCAAATGAGCTGGCCTTGGCTCAGAAGATCATTGAGCTGAAGAACAAAATTGATTTTGAGAAGGCTCGGTTCAAGAAGCACATGGCAAAGCTCAGAATAGATGATGTTCAAAACTTCAAGCAGATGTTGCACAACCTCAAGGAGCAGTTTCACCAGAAACGCTAGGAAGCCAAAGGCTCAAGAGAGCGGATGAAATACTTCACAGTGTTCAAGCACACAATGAGGTTGAGAAGTGCAAGGCACTGGGGCGCCCTGGCATCGATCCAAGGATGGCTGTTAAACAGAAGAAGAAGTATGTTGCAGTACACACTGAAGCACAAAGGTAGGATGCACCTAGCATTGTCTTCCCTGCCAGCATGACAGGCTCGAAGCCTAAGGTCCCCTCAGCAGCTTCAGAGCTGAAGAAAACAAGGGCAGCTGAAGCTGATGCCAGGAAGCGAAAGCACAAGGATGCCTTTGATGGTGCTCCATCAACCAAGAAGTCGAAGACAAAGTCTTCGCAAAAAGAGTGTGCTGCTGCCACTGTTGGCGTTCTGGGAACGGGGGTCCCCAGACTTGCCTGCCTGCGGCCCATGGCGTGGCTGTGTTGGCAAGTCTATACGGCCCATCATCATCAACAAGGCATTCAAGACCCTCGCAAGGGGCCAAGCCTCGCGAGGCGGATGACGCAAGACCTCCTCAGGAGCGGCCTCACCAGGCTGCCTCGCGAGGAGTGGAGATATCAAGGTGGGGCGAACCTCGCGAGGCTCTCGTGACGTGAGACATGAAGATCAACACCAGGCGGACGCCAGCGCGCGCAGCATCCTTATTTCCTCTTTGGTGCTAAGGAGGCAAGTGCAGCCGCGGAGTATCGAGGCATCAGGCAAAGGTTTCCATATCAGTGCAACAAGACCAAGACCAGAAGGACGACAGGACGAGGTCACCATGGAGCCCAGGACAGCGTCACCACCAGAACCTTTGGTAGGCGAAGACCACCTTTTGTCAGGATAGCTTGTACTAGTTGTCCCCTTTCAAATTGGCCGTCGTTGTTGGCTCCCTTCCCGCTCAACATTTGGGGAGAGGACCAGGGCCTATATAAGTAGGACTAGCCACCACCAAGGAGGGCTGATATGATCAAAGGCCAACCCTTAGCACACCAAGCACAAGAACACCTCGACCTCAGGAGGTTGTTCTTCCCCTTGTATTGTTCATCATCAGCCCAAGAGGCATTCCACCACCACCGCACTGGACTAGCATATTACACCACATCGGTGGCCCGAACCAGTATAAACCTTGTGTCTTTGTGTTGCGAGTGCGTCGAGTTCGTCCGCGAGACCTTAGCAAGCTAGGGCGTAGATCGGAAGGAGGGAAAGAACTTCGCGTGCACCCCAGAGTTTGAACCTCAAGGGTTTGCCAGAACCCGTGATCCGACATTTGGCGCGCCAAGTAGGGGTGCGCCGAAGCTTCCCTTGCGTCGATCGGCGCTCCGTCGCTCCATCGTCTCTATGGAGGGCGCTCGCCGTGCTCGAGCTAAGCGCCGGGCTGCCCTCACTGCCCGCATTGCTCAGACGGCTCCCATCGGCGAGCCACCTCATCGTTCCCCGTCACCTGCCGCCAACACCGCCACCGTCTCGGCGGGGAACGAGCAGCAAGCGTCCTCGCTGCACACATCAGTGCGGCAGGACGGCCGCACCGCCACCCCATCGCTAAACCCGGCTGGTTCCTCGTCCCACGCACGTCGCTCTCCCATCGACGCGTAGGCCGCGCTCCTCATGGCGAACGAGCTTCTGCGCTACCGCCCGATCGATGACCTCTACGAGGACTGGCTCGACCGCGTCGCCTAGCTCGTCTGTGCCGCAGGGGGCTCCCCGGCGCCATCCCCCTCTCTGCCTCGCCCTCCTCTAGCCACAGGCGACGTGGCTCGCGGAGTGCCTCCACCACCTCTGCCCCAAGACGGTGCCTTGGCACCAAGGCGCGCGGCCCCACGGTGCGATCCACCACGCCCGGTGCCCGCGCGCGAAGAGAGAAACTGCAAAGAGATTCCTCGGTCGTGAGAAGCTGCACCTGCGCTCCCCGCACCGCCTCGCCAAGCCCGCGCGCTACCCGCGGTGGCGGCGCACGGACCTCATCAAGTCCAAGCTCCACCTCCGAGACGGGCCCCGGCGACCACGGGCGGCTGCCGCGCCTTCACCCCCGAGCTGGGTAGCGTTGCCTGGCCGGGCAAGTTCAAGCCGGATCTTCCTCCTCACTACGACGGCACCCTCGACCCTGCGGAGTTCCTGCAACTCTACGAGCTAAGCATCAAAGCGGCCAACAGCGACAAGAAAGTCATGGCGAACTGGTTTCCTATGGCTCTCAAGGATGGTGCCCGCTCCTGGCTCCTGAACCTGACGCAAGGCTCAATCTCCTCCTGGGACGAGATGCGCGACCGCTTCGTCGCCAACTTCCAGGGCACTCGCGACCGCCCGCCGGCCGCGGGTGACCTGTGCCGCATCAAGCAACAACCGGGAGAGACCCTCCAGAAGTACATCTAGTGCTTCAACAACACTCGCCTCAAGATCCCCAAGGTTACAGACGAGGCCATCATCTCCGTGTTCTCTGACGGTGTCCATGATGTCAAGATCAAGGAGGAGCTCGCTATTCACGAGGAGCTGTGCACATCTCAGGAGCTGCTCAACCTGGCGACCAAGTGTGCAAGGGCTGAGGAGGGGCGCCTTTCCCTCCTCGAGCTTCCAGCTATGGGCGCGGAGGAGGAGAAGGCCAAGGCCAAGGACGTGAAGCGCAAGGAAACAACCGTGCTCGCAGCAGAGACGGACACCAAGCAAGGCGGAGACCAGCCCGAGTCGTCCAAGGACAACCGACCATTCTGCGCGTTCCACAACCTAAACACCCACAACACCAGTGACTGTCAAGAACTCGGAGCCATTCGCAAAGGACGCTTCGCTCGACGCCTAGAGCGCAGCGACCGGGGCTACGGCCAAGGAGGACGACATGGAGGTGGACACTGGGACGACCGTGGTCCGCTCCAGGAGTGGTGCGATAGGCCTCGTGAGGACCGCTGGCAGGATCATCCTCGCAAGGGCGCCTAGAGGGACCATCCTCATGAGGATTGCCCTTAGGGAAATGCCGGTCTTCCCCCGCTGCCGCCACCACCAAGAAGGAATGACGACCACCATCAAGACGAGGGGGCTGGGGCTTCCAGGAGCCGCGCGCAATCGCCTACATCTTGGGCGGCGCACAGGCCCCAGCCTCGCAGCGTAGCTTCAAACAGTTCGCTCATGAGGTGAATGCAGTCCTCCCCAAGCTCGAGGCCACGCGCCCGCTCAGGTGGTCCCAGTGCGCCATCACCTTTAGCTCGGCAGATCAGCTCAAGTGCGCAACCACCACTGGCGCCCTCCCGATGCTTTGTTCACCAGTCATCAGCAATGTGCAAGTTACCAAGACCCTCATCGACGGCGGTGCAGGGCTCAACGTCCTGTCCGACACGTTCGACAACCTCCAAGTGCGATATGAGCAGCTTCAGCCTACCAAGCCTTTCTCGGGAGTGGACGACAGTTCCACCACACCGATAGGGCAGGTCCGACTCCCTGTCACCTTTGGGGAACGCAAGAACTACCGCACCGAGCTCATCAACTTTGACGTCGCGCACATCCATCTGCCGTACAACGCCATCCTCGGATATCCAGCCCTGGCCAAGTTCATGGCAGTGACACACCATGGTTACAATGTCCTGAAGATGCTAGGAAGCGGTGGAATCATCACGGTCCCATGCGAAGAGAGGGATGCGGTGTGCTCCCTCGAGCGCGCCTTCTAAGCTGCCGCAATCGACGAGCCCGACAGCAAGAGCGGGGATCCTCCCGAGGCCATCCCCAAGAAGAAGAAGCAGTTGCGCCATGCCGGACCTTAGGAGGGTGTCGTCGCGGTTGGAACCTCGTCAGGATCAGCGCCCGCTCCAGGGGCGCCTCCCTCTATCGCATAGGAAGGCGTGCCCAGCGCCCTCCTCGGGCAGGGCTCGGGGGCTCTCTTCTGGAGGGCCTCATACCTTGCCAACATCACAAGGGAGGCGCTCGGGCACCACTTGGAGGCGTGCTTCGCGGCACGTTTCCCTCATGAGAACACAGGGCAAGGAGCGCCCAGCGCTCAGGAGTTCATCACCAAGACCACTCAGGAACTTCAAGATGCAAGGGCCATGTGCGGCGACCGCCACTCATGAGGCGCATCTCCCCATCTAGGTGAGGATGCCGGGCTGCGCGTCTGTGTCGACGTACCAGGGCTCAATAGGGCCGCATCTCAGGAGCTTTTTTGGCCTTCGCATGTGGGCTGTTGCAAGGGTCCACCACACAGCTACGTTCGCATGCCCTTCGGCTTGCCGAGCATGTCATTAGCCTAGCAGCGCAACCTGCAGCGTGTCCTAGCGGCTGAGGAGGCTAGGCACCACGTCGTCCTGGCAGAGATGGAGACGGTCCTCAGGGAACCACCTGAGCCTCCCGAGGCTCAGGGCCCCGGTGGCTCGTGAGGAATGACCCCTTTGCCGCATGCCTTTAGCTGCACCAACTCTCCTTCGACGACAGAACCAGGTGACATTTTCCAAGTTCGTTTAGCTGGGAGCACCCCTCGGGCTGCATTATTCCCAGGCCGCGTGGGTCCGTCCCTGTGGCATGTATCTCTTTTGCTTATGCCTTTAGTTTACCCTATTGGGGGCGCCCCTCGGGCTGCATCATCCCCAAGCCGCCCGGGCCTGACTCGGTGGCATGTATCTTTCTGCATTTACCCAAGCTGATTTGCCTTCCATGCTTAACCTACCTATGGATATCACTTGCTTGACTGTTGCCCACTATGGGGGCCGCGTGCCGGCACCATTCTTCAGGGACCCTTTTGCGTTGTCTGGCCATCTCGTAGGACCAAGACAATAAACAAGGGCCGAGACCAGGCGCAACCCGCCTTAAGGTAGGACCTCGTGAGTCCCGCGCTAGCTCACGAGTGCCCAGGCACACCTCGCTAAACCCTACCGTGCCAGCCACGTGTCAGGGTGGGGCTGTACACGCCCCGGGGGCTCTCCGCGGTAGGGAGTCCCCTCACCCGCTCCAGAAGCAAACCAGCGGTACAGCACCCTTCTTCGTGTTAACTTGCAGGGGCTCCCTAAGGATCATGGCGGGTCGTACCACGGACTCTCCTTCTTCTCTCATGTGATTTGCTTGCGCTTTAAAAGGGGGGCTCCTAAGCATCGCGTCTCAGGAGCTCTTACTGGCTCTCCAGCCCTCACCCCCTGGCCTTGACCACGGCATCACGACCTGGCATACCAGCGGTGGCTGAGCTCGCTTAAGGGCCGGGACCTGAGGACGCAGAGCACCAAGAAGAGCATGGAGGGGAGGGGGAAACCCGCATGGTCCTGGCATGGCTATGCTACAGCGACCAACGCACGAGCCCGGGCGTGCCACGAGGAGTAGACTCCAGACAGACCAGATAAGTGCACACACAGAACCCACCTATTGCCACGACATGAGACCTTCGTAGCGGCTCTATTGCGGCAATGTCTCTTCCCTTTCTTGACTCTTCACGGTTGCTTGGGAGCTAAGGGGGACCTCCTGAGCATCGTGCCTCGGGAGCTCTTACTGGACTTCGGGCCACTCACCTCCTGGCCTTGACCACGGCATCGCAACTTGGCATACCAGTGACGGCTGCAGCCTGCCTGGGGACCGGGACTTGTCAGCGTAGAGCGCCAAGCCGTCACGAGGATAGAAAGGGGAGACCGAGCTAAGAATGGATCCTTTCTAGAGAAGGAGTTTCTCTCGAAAGAAATGAGTGGGAGGAAAGTAGAACTTGATGATGTAACAGTACCTGCTCCCTTATTGGAAAGTAGTTCATCACAGAAACCAGTTCCTGTGACATCTACACCAATTAGTGAGGAAGTTAATGATAATGATCATGAAACTTCAGATCAAGTTGTTACTGAACCTCATAGGTTAACCAGAGTAAGATCCGCACCAGAGTGGTACGGTAATCCTGTTCTGGAAGTTATGTTACTAGACCATGACGAACCTATGAACTATCAAGAAGCGATGGTGAGCCCAGATTCCGCAAAATGGCTTGAGGCCATGAAATCTGAGATGGGATCCATGTATGAGAACAAAGTGTGGACTTTGGTTGACTTGCCAGATGATCGGCAAGCCATCGAGAATAAATGGATCTTCAAGAAGAAGACTTACGCTGACGGTAATGTTACTGTCTATAAAGCTCGACTTGTTGCAAAAGGTTTTCGACAAGTTCAAGGGATAGACTATGATGACACCTTCTCACCTTTAGCGATAATTAAGTCTGTCCGAATCATGTTAGCAATTGCCGCATTTTATGATTATGAAATTTGGCAAATGGATGTCAAAACTACATTCCTGAATGGATTTCTGGAAGAAGAGTTATATATGATGCAACCGGAAGGTTTTGTCGATCCAAAGGGAGCTAACAAAGTGTGCAAGCTCCAGCGATCCATTTATGGAATGGTGCAAGCCTCTCGGAGTTGGAATAAACATTTTGATAGTGTGATCAAAGCATATGGTTTTATACAGACTTTTGGAGAAGCACGTACTTACAAGAAAGTGAGTGGGAGCTCTGTAGCATTTTTGATATTATATGTGGATGACATATTGTTGATTGGAAATGATATAGAATTTCTGGATAGCATAAAAGGATATTTGAATAAGAGTTTTTCAATGAAAGACCTCGGTGACGCTGCTTATATATTGGGCATCAAGATCTATAGAGATAGATCGAGACGCTTAATTGGACTTTCAGAAAGCACATACCTTGACAAAGTTTTGAAGAAGTTCAAAATGGATCAAGCAAAGAAAGGGTTCTTGCCTGTGTTACAAGGTGTGAAGTTGAGTAAGACTCAATGCCCGACCACTCCAGAAGATAGAGAGAAAATGAAAGATGTTCCCTATGATTCAGACATAGGCTCTATCATGTATGCAATGTTGTGTACCAGACCTGATGTGTGCCTTGCTATTAGTTTAGCAGGGAGGTACCAAAGTAATCCAGGAGTGGATCACTAGACAGCGGTCAAGAACATCCTGAAATACCTAAAAAGGACGAAGGATATGTTTCTCGTTTATGGAGGTCACAAAGAGCTCGTCATAAATGGTTACGTTGATGCAAGCTTTGACACTGATCCGGATGATTCTAAATCACAAACTGGATACGTGTTTTTATTTACTGGTGGAGCTGTCAATTGGTGCAGTTCTAAACAAAGTGTTGTAGCGGGATCTACATGTGAAGCGGAGTACATAGCTGCTTCGGAAGCAGCAAATGAAGGAGTCTGGATGAAGGGGTTCATATCTGATCTAGGTGTCATACCTAGTGCATTGGGTCCAATGAAAATCTTTTGTGACAATACTGGTGCAATTGCTTTGGCAAAGGAATCCAGATTTCACAAGAGAACCAAGCACATCAAGAGATGCTTCAACTCCATCCGGGATCAAGTCCAGGTGGGAGACATAGAGATTTGCAAGATACATACAGATCTAAATGTTGCAGATCCGTTGACTAAGCCTCTTCCACGAGCAAAACATGATCGGCACCAAGGCTCCATGGGTGTTAGAATCATTACTGTGTAATCTAGATTATTGACTCTAGTGCAAGTGGGAGACTAAAAGAAATATGCCCTAGAGGCAATAATAAAGTTATTATTTATTTCCTTATATCATGATAAATTTTTATTATTCATGCTAGAATTGTATTAATCAGAAACATGATACATGTGTGAATACATAGACAAACAGAGTGTCACTAGTATGCCTCTACTTGACTCGCTCATTGATCAAAGATGGTTATGTTTCCTAGCCATAGACAAAGAGTTGTCATTTGATTAATGGGATCACATCATTAGGAGAATGATGTGATTGACTTGACCCATTCCGCTAGCTTAGCACTTGATCGTTTAGTTTGTTGCTATTGCTTTCTTCATGACTTATACATGTTCCTATGACTATGAGATTATGCAACTCCCGTTTACCAGAGGAACACTTTGTGTGCTACCAAACGTCACAACGTAACTGAGTGATTATAAAGGTGCTCTACAGGTGTCTCCGAAGGTACTTGTTGGGTTGGCGTATTTCAATATTAGGATTTGTCACTCTGATTGTCGGAGAGGTATCTCTGGGCCCGCTCGGTAATACACATCACTTAAGCCTTGCAAGAATTGCAACTAATCAGTTAGTTGCGGGATGATGTGTTACGGAACGAGCAAAGAGACTTGCCAGTAACGAGATTGAACTAGGTATTGAGATACCGACGATTGAATCTCGGGCAAGTAACATACCAATGACAAAGGGAACAACGTATGTTGTTATGCCGTTTGACCGATAAAGATCTTCGTAGAATATGTAGGAGCCAATATGAGCATCCAGGTTCCGCCATTGGTTATTGGCCGGAGACGTGTCTCGGTCATGTCTACATAGTTCTCGAACCCGTAGGGTCCGCACGCTTAAAGTTCGATGACGGTTATATTATGAGTTTACGGTTTTTGATGTACCGAAGGTAGTTCGGAGTCCTGAATGTGATCACTTACATGACGAGGAGTCTTGAAATGTTCGATACATAAAGATCGATATATTGAATGACTATATTTGGATACCGGAATGGTTCCGGGTGAGATCGGGATAATATTGGAGCACCGGGAGGTTATCGGAACCCCGGGGAGGTATATGGGCCTTAATGGGCTTTAGTGGAAAGGAGGGGAAAGGAGCAAGGGAGGGGGCGCCCCCCCCCCAAGCCCAATCTGAATTGGAAGGGGGGCCGGCCCCCCTTTCCTTCCTCCCTCCTTCCTCTTCCTTCCCTCTCCCTCTCCAAATAGGAAAAGGAGGAGTCCTACTCCCGGTGGGAGTAGGACTCCCCCCTTGGGCGCGCCTCCTCCCCTTGGCCGGCCCTCTCCTCCCCTCCTTTATATACGTAGGAGAGGGGCACCCCATAGACACAACAATTGATCTCTTAGATCTTTTAGCCGTGTGCGGTGCCCCTCTCCACCATAGTCCACCTCGATAATATCGTAGCGGAGCTTAGGCGAAGCCCTGTGACGGTAGAACATCAACATCGTCACCATGCCATCGTGCTGATGAAACTCTCCCTCAAAGCTTGGCTGGATCAGAGTTCGAGGGACGTCATCGAGTTGAACGTGTGATGAACTTGGAGGTGCCCTCTGTTTGGTACTTGATCGGTTGGATCGTGAAGACGTACGACTACATCAACCGCGTTGTGCTAACGCTTCCGCTTTCGGTCTACGAGGGTATGTGGACACACTCTCCCCTCTCGTTGCTATGCATCACCATGATCTTGCGTGTGCGTAGGAATTTTTTTTGAAATTACTACGTTCCCCAACACGCACGGCAGACCCGGGCAATCTCACCCCAGCCTCGGGTCATGAAGATCTTCCCAGAGGCGATGGTTCCAATCTCCGCTCCGGTTGCTGGGGCATTGTAGTCAGCATGTTGTAGCCAAAGTTCACGGACGCCCCTCGGAGCAACTCAGCGGCGAAGAACGGTGGGAGGCATATCCAGGTGCTTGGTGGCATCGCTGCCCACAGCACGAACTCACGCGACGAGTCCGCGGCATGGACCCCTGGGGTGACGGCGTGTGTCCCCGCGGCGCGGCGACCACGGCCACGGCGCGGGCGGTGCCACTTGTCGCCCCGCCCTCCTGAGCCCTCGGCTCGGGCGTACAATGGTAGCGGATATCCTGGAGGAGGCCGCTCGAACCAGGGCCTCGTCACCACCTCCATCGCCGCTTCGTCGCAACGGTGAACTGACCTCTTCTTCGGCGGAAGAGGCTCTGGATCATCGCGGGGGGGCTTTCCTTTCTCTTCGGTGGAGAATCTTCGGATGGGCGCCATTCCTGCAAGCGGTGGAGCAAGGAAGAAGAAGCAAGTGAACTAAGAAGAGATGGGCGTCGGGGGCTCCGCCCCCCTCCCCATTTATAGCGGAAGAAGGCCAATCGGCGCCTCCCACGATCATAGGTAATGATGATTTTCCTTGCATGTCGCAGGGACTTGTCAGATCGAGCAGTTGCCGAGGCAATGTGGGGAAGTGGAGATGCCCACAACCAATCAATCGCCATGCGTCAATCGAGGCCGCAGCCTTTTGGGGCCCGGGGAGCTCTGCGCTTGATCCTTTGGCTTCGCCTTGAAGCCAAGCCCGAGCGCGCCTTGGGCCGAGGGGCTACTGTCGGCATTCTAGGAACGGGGGTCCCCAGACTTGCCTGCCTGCGGCCCATGGCGTGGCTGTGTTGGCAGGTCTATACGGCCCATCATCATCAACAAGGCATTCAAGACCCTCGCGAGGGGCCAAGCCTCGCGAAGCGGACGATGCAAGACCTCCTCGGGAGCGGCCTCACCAGGCTGCCTCGCGAGGAGCGGAGATACCAAGGCGGGGCGAACCTCGTGAGGCTCTCGTGACGTGAGCAATGACAATCGACACCAGGCGGGTGCCAGCGCGCGCAGCGTCCTTGTTTCCTCTTTGGTGCTAAGGAGGAAAATGCAGGCGCGGAGTACCGAGACATCAGGCAAAGGTTTCCATATCAGTGCAACAAGACCAAGACCAGAAGGATGGCAGAACGGAGGTCACCATGGAGCCCAGGACGACGTCACCACTAGAACCTTTGGCAGGCGAAGACCACCTTTTGTCAGGATAGCTTGTACTAGTCGTCCCCTTTCAAATTGGCCGTCGTTGTTGGCTCCCTTCCCGCTCAATATTTGGGGAGAGGACCAGGGCCTATATAAGTAGGACTAGCCACCACCAAGGAGGGCCGATCTGATCAAAGGCCAACCCTTAGCACACCAAGCATAAGAACACCTCGACCTCAGGAGGCTGCCCTTCCCCTTGTACTGTTCATCATCAGCCCAAGAGGCAATCCACCACCACCGCACTAGAGTAGGGTATTACACCACATCGGTGGCCCGAACTAGTATAAACCTTGTGTCTTTGTGTTGCGAGTGCGTCGAGTTCGTCCGCGAGACCTTAGCGAGCTAGGGCGTAGATTGGAAGGAGGGAAAGAACTTCGTGCACACCCCAGAGTTTGAACCTCAAGGGTTTGCCGGAACCCGTGATCCGACAGCAACAGATCCACTGGTTGTTGAGCCCATCTCCGTTGCACGTCCTTCCACCTCCAACCAAGAGCGTCAACTTGTAGTTCACGAGCCTGCTATCACAGAGGCTCCTGAAGATGAAGAAGTACCAGTTGTTAACCCCATCACAGCTGAATACATTGGTCGTGAAGACAATGTAGAAGATGATGAAGTCCTTCCTCAGATCGAGCGCCAACCGGTATCATCACCCATTCTTTTAAATAGCGAACTCATGAGCATTGGTAGTCCTTTGACGCCAATTGCTCAGGATGCATCGTGGGCTGATCACCCACAACAAGACACCCCCATTCGCGATAAACCCCCAGAACACCAATCCCTCAAGTCACCACTCTGGTACTTGATGACGACTACATGGTGCAGACCACTCCATCAACACAGGCGTCGCCCGTGTTCCGCAGGCTTCGCAAAGGCCCTAGGCCTCCGGTCACCATGTCGAGCATTCCAGAAGGAGAGGTGCAACAAAGCTCAGTCGCACGTGAAGTGTTTCTTGGAGCAAATCCTACTGTGAATGTCTCTGGGTCTGAAGCCAAAGCTGCTAAAGACATTCTGGCTGCATCAGCCGAAGAAAATCCAGAACCAAGACAAGAAGAAGAAAGAGTTGCCACACCCCCTGTCACTCAAGAAGTCGTTCTCGAGGAGAACGTGTCCGTGCCTGACCCTCCTGCTACTGAAGAGGAGGTTGAAAACATTAAGGTGGCCCCAACCAACACTGTTGGAGCCAATGAAATTGTCACGGCTAATGATAATGTGGCGCCTGAAGCTGATGTTCCACCCGAAGCTAGTGTGCAACCTGAAGCCCATCTGGATGCTAAAGCCACTGTTCTATCTCCTAGGCCTCACACAATTGAACAGGCCTTCGATCGCGGACAGCTGGTCATTGTGAAATGGCCAATCATGGTTCCTCCCACTGCTCCCGGACCTCAATATGAATACCATGTGGAGCATAGGCCTCAGGTCCAGAAGCCAAAGCCTAGACTGCCAAGGTTCTGTGCTGCTGCATCATCACCAGGCTCGTTTAGTGTCAACAGCTTCAGGGCACACAACACATTCTTCGACAGTGCCCAGAACCCATACTCGAAGCCAAATATCTCATCTGGTCGCTTCTGGAGCTTTCTGCAGCGCAGTTATTACTCCAGTATCTTATACAATCAAGAGCGGATCTTTCCTCACATGCGTCTGGATTGTGAAGCCATTGCTGGACTTCCCTACTTGGAAGAAGCCTTAGACTATTTTAGAGATGTTGGCCTTCTGCAGTTTGTCACTGATAAAGAGCATTGGAACGAAGAGCTTCTGTTGCAGTTCTATGCTACTCTTCACATTCGTGGCTACAACAGGGATCCAAAGACTTGGGGTCCTTGAGTGGATGATAGGTGATCTCAAGATATCATCGAGCTCACTCCCCTGCCCACTCCAGGTGAATACTATGAACCTGGTTGTCAGCTACACAGGAATGCGTTGGAGAGCATCTTTCAGAAGCCTGAGCCAAACATGAGTCAGATGCCCAGCATGATGAAGCCACTGCCACAAGATGTTGAATATCTGAAGGAATTCTTTGTCGACGACCTTGAGTATCTTCCACGGACTATTTATCACATTATTAGGCGAACACTATGGCCCGTCAAAGGACATTCTCCTGCAGCCAAGCTTGAAGGCGCAATGAAGACATTGGTGTTCTATATTCTGAATGGCATCAGCTTCAATGCTCAAGATTTCTTCATCAGGCAACTTGCTGCATTTGGAATTGATCTCTTTGGCCTGAAGTTTTATAATCAAGCTTCACTCTTCTGTCAACTATCAGCCTTATGCGCGCAACCATCTTATCTTCTTGCCTGAGGTTGATATGTCTGTTGAAGCCATCTACCCTGAGCCTGCCAAGGAGCCCCTTTATCTTCATAATGTTGATTGCCAAAGCTTCACGCAACCCATTGAAGGAGTTCTTGCTACAACTTGTGTCTATCCTCTGGCTGGCAATACACGTGCACCTCATCGTGCAACTACTGAAGCCACTGACAGCACCATTGCTCAAAGGCCTCGGAAGCGATCTCGTGTGATCAATGACCGAGAACTTCTCATGGCCTTGCATCAGAAACAAGATAGGCACCACGACTGGCTAAAGCATCAGATGCAGAGCATCTTGGTGGACGTCAATCACATCAGAAACTTGGCCACCAAGAACTCATTTGTTGCTCATGACGCCCGTAGGAGGTCCTGGAAGAGTCTCACACTTCTCTGCTCTAAAGACAATCTTCGTGAAGATGGCTTCACTGAGGGTTTCAAATTTGACTCCACTCCTCGCAATGCAAGCTGGCGTTGGACTCCACCAATTGATGATTCGGAGTATTCATCTTCGGCTGCAACTGTTGTTGCGAGAGTCATCAAAGAAGAAGAAGACGATGCCACTTCACCAGCCATGGCTTCACCATGTCTCGACACTACACCAGGCCCCTATGCACCACTGAACGTCAACGTCGACCCTGCACCTTCATTTGCTCCTGATGGGAATGAGTAGATGCTCTATGTCTTCAAACTTTTTTGGTCCTTACTGACAAAAGGGGGAGAAGCATATGAGTTGATAGTCTTCAAGCGGGTCCATATGGGTGGTTGCTATTTTTTTTTGCTTTTGCTAAGTGGTTACAACTCTCGCTTTTGATACATTTGGTTCTTTGGGTTGTAACACTTAAAACTTGATGGTCGTCTGCCACTTTGTGATGCGATGATAAATTCCGCATGAAGTCATTCCGCAGACGCCCATTTATAATTATGCATGTCATTATCTTTTCTTGCATAATGAATTGTCTTCATAAAGTGAAGAGGATCTCCACAATTAAAACCTGCCATGTGCATTTGCTTTCAAGAGAAAACTACGTATATGCACATCTTCAGGGGGGCCTTTTTGCTACTTATGAAGACAATGCCTTTACCCCTACAATTTCACATAATTTTATCCCTGTTGAAAACTTCAACCAGTTTGTCATCAATCACCAAAAAGGGGGAGATTGTAAGTGCATCTAGTGCCACCCCTAGTTGGTTTTGGAGTATTGACGACAAACTTGGTTGAGGGACTAATGTGTTTGTGAGAATTGCAGGATAACACAGGTAGTAGTCCCTCACTGATTCGGTTTACCTACCAGAGATGACCCCTAAAAATGTGTGAAGACATTGAAGACAATGGTGGTCTATGAAGAGATTCACATTGAAGACTATGACATGAGAAGACATCGCATGAAGACTATGGATTGCGAAGACATGGTTGTTTCATAGTTTCCTTTTCTTCTTTGTTGAGTCATAGGAACCACCGTACTATTAAGTGGGGTCCAAGTGAACAAAGTCAGAGTGACTGAAGTGATGCTCAACCAAATCCTAAGTCTTCAAGTCAAGACAATGAGAGCAAATCTTATCCAGAGCTGGATAAGTCAGCTTTACTTGTAGCTCAAGTCAAGCTGTCATGTGTGTTTGAAATCTGACTATTGGACACGTGTCAGTTCCTTAGTGATCCAGGGTTATTTCGGACAAATCATGTCGGGTTGCCTCCTGGCTATAAATAGCCCACCCCCTACACCATAAATTGGTGGCTGCTCAGAGTTAGTGCACGACTTTTGTCGTTTGAGAGCAACCCACCTCCAAAGCTTTGAGAGAGAAATCCTTGCGAGCACAAAGCCCTAAACACCCAAAGCCAAAGAGTGTTAGGCATCACTAAAGTCTTTCTGTCTGCGTGATCTGAAGACTTGGTACACTTGAGGACTGTGAATCCTCCAGCCAGTTAGGCATGGCGTTCTGAGCATCCAAGAGTCATTGTGGATCGCTGGTGAACGAAGTCTGTGAAGGTTTGGAAGTCTCCCTTGAAGACTTACCAGAGTGATTGGGCGAGGACTATGTGTCCTTAGCTCAAGGGGAATAAGGTGAAGACGCGGTCTTCTGAGTTCAATCTCAGCCTCCCTAACCAGACGTACAGTTGTCACGGCAATTGGAACTGGTCCAACAAATGCATGTCCTCACCAAGCAACTGGTTCTATCTCTTACCTCTCTTTACTTAATGTTTGTCTTTGTGAAGTCATTGCCTGATTGCATGATCTAATTGACTTCACTGTGTGAAGACTGTTGTTGATTGGCTTCATACTATCTTCCATCTTGATCCATACTACCTAGCTGCTGATAGTCTTCATGCTTTCACTTCATTGCTTACTTGACTATGGCTTGTCTAGTGTAGTCTACCTTCCTCTGCATATCAATAGGTTCATTTCTACTATTTGTCTTTAAAGCCCCCGTGTTTTGAAGACTTTCATAAAAATCGCCAATTCAACCCCCCCTCTAGTCGATAACTAGCAGTTTCACACACACTTCCCAACACCGAAGGAGTAGGGTGACACCTCGATCTTGATACTAATCTACCGACTGGCTTCTCTCTCAAACACACCCACACACACTACCCGACACCGAAGGAGTAGTGTGGCACCTCGATCTTGATAGTAATCTATCTACTCCTCTTTCAAACACGCACACATACACACACACTCGCTAGTTGTG